>NC_086446.1:116344638-116364638 GCF_028390025.1 Pseudophryne corroboree | reverse complement strand
TCTGTTGATGCATTCCATTTTCAAACGTTTTCATTTATGAACCAGTAGTTAGAAGTAGAAAAGTTCTAACAGAAACCACAGAGCTCATCTACAGCCACACCACACTGGATACGCCCAATCGCATCTGATCTTGGAAGCTAAGCAGTGTTGGGCCTGGTTAGTACTTGGATGGGAGACCACCTGGGAATACAAGGTGCTGTAGATATTTTTATACTACCAACACCGTTCTGTTGATGCATTCCATTTTCAAACGTATTCATTTATGAACCAGTAGTTAGAAGTAGAAAAGTTCAAACAGAAACCACAAAGCTCATCTACAGCCACACCACACTGGATACGCCCAATCTCATCTGATCTTGGAAGCTAAGCAGTGTTCGGCCTGGTTAGTACTTGGATGGGAGACCACCTGGGAATACAAGGTGCTGTAGATATTTATATACTGCCAACACCGTTCTGTTGATGCATTCCATTTTCAAACGTATTCATTTATGAACCAGTAGTTAGAAGTAGAAAAGTTCTAACAGAAACCACAAAGCTCATCTACAGCCACACCACACTGGATACGCCCAATCTCATCTGATCTTGGAAGCTAAGCAGTGTTGGGCTTGGTCAGTACTTGGATGGGAGACCACCTGGGAATACAAGGTGCTGTAGATATTTTTATACTGCCAACACCGTTCTGTTGATGCATTCCATTTTCAAACGTATTCATTTATGAACCAGTAGTTAGAAGTAGAAAAGTTCAAACAGAAACCACAAAGCTCATCTACAGCCACACCACACTGGATACGCCCAATCTCATCTGATCTTGGAAGCTAAGCAGTGTTGGGCTTGGTTAGTACTTGGATGGGAGACCACCTGGGAATACAAGGTGCTGTAGCTATTTTTATACTGCCAACACCGTTCTGTTGATGCATTCCATTTTAAAATGTATTCATTTATGAACCAGTAGTTAGAAGTAGAAAAGTTCTAACAGAAACCACTAAGCTCATCTACAGCCACACCACACTGGATACGCCCAATCTCATCTGATCTTGGAAGCTAAGCAGTGTTGGGCCTGGTTAGTACTTGGATGGGAGACCACCTGGGAATACAAGGTGCTGTAGATATTTTTATACTGCCAACACCGTTCTGTTGATGCATTCCATTTTCAAACGTATTCATTTATGAACCAGTAGTTAGAAGTAGAAAAGTTCTAACAGAAACCACCAAGCTCATCTACAGCCACACCACACTGGATACGCCCAATCTCATCTGATCTTGGAAGCTAAGCAGTGTTGGGCCTGGTTAGTACTTGGATGGGAGACCACCTGGGAATACAAGGTGCTGTAGATATTTTTATACTGCCAACACCGTTCTGTTGATGCATTCCATTTTCAAACGTATTCATTTATGAACCAGTAGTTAGAAGTAGAAAAGTCCTAACAGAAACCACAAAGCTCATCTACAGCCACACCACACTGGATATGCCCAATCTCATCTGATCTTGGAAACTAAGCAGTGTTGGGCCTGGTTAGTACTTGGATGGGAGACCACCTGGGAATACATGGTGCTGTAGATATTTTTATACTGCCAACACCGTTCTGTTGATGCATTCCATTTTCAAACGTTTTCATTTATGAACCAGTAGTTAGAAGTAGAAAAGTTCTAACAGAAACCACAAAGCTCATCTACAGCCACACCACACTGGATATGCCCAATCTCATCTGATCTTGGAAGCTAAGCAGTGTTGGGCCTGGTTAGTACTTGGATGGGAGATCACCTAGGAATACAAGGTGCTGTAGATATTTTTATACTGCCAACACCGTTCTGTTGATGCATTCAATTTTCAAATGTATTCATTTATGAACCAGTAGTTAGAAGTAGAAAAGTTCAAACAGAAACGACAAAGCTCATCTACAGCCACACCACACTGGATACGCCCAATCTCATCTGATCTTGGAAGCTAAGCAGTGTTGGGCCTGGTTAGTACTTGGATGGGAGACCACCTAGGAATACAAGGTGCTGTAGCTATTTTTATACTGCCAACACCGTTCTGTTGATGCATTCCATTTTAAAATGTATTCATTTATGAACCAGTAGTTAGAAGTAGAAAAGTTCTAACAGAAACCACTAAGCTCATCTACAGCCACACCACACTGGATACGCCCAATCTCATCTGATCTTGGAAACTAAGCAGTGTTGGGCCTGGTTAGTACTTGGATGGGAGACCACCTGGGAATACAAGGTGCTGTAGATATTTTTATACTGCCAACACCGTTCTGTTGATGCATTCCATTTTAAAACGTATTCATTTATGAACCAGTAGTTAGAAGTAGAAAAGTTCTAACAGAAACCAGAAAGTTCATCTACAGCAACACCACACTGGATACGCCCAATCTCATCTGATCTTGGAAGCTAAGCAGTGTTGGGCCTGGTTAGTACTTGGATGGGAGACCACCTGGGAATACAAGGTGCTATAGATATTTTTATACTGCCAACACCGTTCTGTTGATGCATTCCATTTTCAAACATATTCATTTATGAACCAGTAGTTAGAAGTAGAAAAGTTCTAACAGAAACCACAAAGCTCATCTACAGCCACACCACACTGGATACGCCCAATCTCATCTGATCTTGGAAGCTAAGCAGAGTTGTGCCTGGTTAGTACTTGGATGGGAAACCACCTGGGAATACAAGGTGCTGTAGATATTTTTATACTGCCAACACCGTTCTGTTGATGCATTCCATTTTCAAACGTATTCATTTATGAACCAGTAGTTAGAAGTAGAAAAGTTCAAACAGAAACCACAAAGCTCATCTACAGCCACACCACACTGGATACGCCCAATCTCATCTGATCTTGGAAGCTAAGCAGTGTTCGGCCTGGTTAGTACTTGGATGGGAGACCACCTGGGAATACAAGGTGCTGTAGATATTTTTATACTGCCAACACCGTTCTGTTGATGCATTCCATTTTCAAACGTATTCATTTATGAACCAGTAGTTAGAAGTAGAAAAGTTCTAACAGAAACCACAAAGCTCATCTACAGCCACACCACACTGGATACGTCCAATCTCATCTGATCTTGGAAGCTAAGCAGTGTTGGGCCTGGTTAGTACTTGGATGGGAGACCACCTGGGAATACAAGGTGCTGTAGATATTTTTATACTGCCAACACCGTTCTGTTGATGCATTCCATTTTCAAACGTTTTCATTTATGAACCAGTAGTTAGAAGTAGAAAAGTTCTAACAGAAACCTCAGAGCTCATCTACAGCCACACCACACTGGATACGCCCAATCGCATCTGATCTTGGAAGCTAAGCAGTGTTGGGCCTGGTTAGTACTTGGATGGGAGACCACCTGGGAATACAAGGTGCTGTAGATATTTTTATACTACCAACACCGTTCTGTTGATGCATTCCATTTTCAAACGTATTCATTTATGAACCAGTAGTTAGAAGTAGAAAAGTTCAAACAGAAACCACAAAGCTCATCTACAGCCACACCACACTGGATACGCCCAATCTCATCTGATCTTGGAAGCTAAGCAGTGTTCGGCCTGGTTAGTACTTGGATGGGAGACCACCTGGGAATACAAGGTGCTGTAGATATTTTTATACTGCCAACACCGTTCTGTTGATGCATTCCATTTTCAAACGTATTCATTTATGAACCAGTAGTTAGAAGTAGAAAAGTTCAAACAGAAACCACAAAGCTCATCTACAGCCACACCACACTGGATACGCCCAATCTCATCTGATCTTGGAAGCTAAGCAGTGTTCGGCCTGGTTAGTACTTGGATGGGAGACCACCTGGGAATACAAGGTGCTGTAGATATTTTTATACTGCCAACACCGTTCTGTTGATGCATTCCATTTTAAAACTTTTTCATTTATGAACCAGTAGTTAGAAGTAGAAAAGTTCTAACAGAAACCCCTAAGCTCATCTACAGCCACACCACACTGGATACGCCCAATCTCATCTGATCTTGGAAGCTAAGCAGTGTTGGGCCTGGTTAGTACTTGGATGGGAGACCACCTGGGAATACAAGGTGCTGTAGATATTTTTATACTGCCAACACCGTTCTGTTGATGCATTCCATTTTCAATCGTATTCATTTATGAACCAGTAGTTAGAAGTAGAAAAGTTCTAACAGAAACCACAAAGCTCATCTACAGCCACACCACACTGGATACGCCCAATCTCATCTGATCTTGGAAGCTAAGCAGTGTTGGGCCTGGTTAGTACTTGGATGGGAGACCACCTGGGAATACAAAGTGCTGTAGATATTTTTATACTGCCAACACCGTTCTGTTGATGCATTCCATTTTCAAACGTATTCATTTATGAACCAGTAGTTAGAAGTAGAAAAGTTCTAACAGAAACCACAAAGCTCATCTACAGCCACACCACACTGGATACGCCCAATCTCATCTGATCTTGGAAACTAAGCAGTGTTGGGCCTGGTTAGTACTTGGATGGGAGACCACCTGGGAATACAAGGTGCTGTAGATATTTTTATACTGCCAACACCGTTCTGTTGATGCATTCCATTTTAAAACGTATTCATTTATGAACCAGTAGTTAGAAGTAGAAAAGTTCTAACAGAAACCAGAAAGTTAATCTACAGCAACACCACACTGGATACGCCCAATCTCATCTGATCTTGGAAGCTAAGCAGTGTTGGGCCTGGTTAGTACTTGGATGGGAGACCACCTGGGAATACAAGGTGCTGTAGATATTTTTATACTGCCAACACCGTTCTGTTGATGCATTCCATTTTCAAACGTTTTCATTTATGAACCAGTAGTTAGAAGTAGAAAAGTTCTAACAGAAACCACAGAGCTCATCTACAGCCACACCACACTGGATACGCCCAATCGCATCTGATCTTGGAAGCTAAGCAGTGTTGGGCCTGGTTAGTACTTGGATGGGAGACCACCTGGGAATACAAGGTGCTGTAGATATTTTTATACTACCAACACCGTTCTGTTGATGCGTTCCATTTTCAAACGTATTCGTTTATGAACCAGTAGTTAGAAGTAGAAAAGTTCTAACAGAAACCATAAAGCTCATCTACAGCCACACCACACTGGATACGCCCAATCTCATCTGATCTTGGAAGCTAAGCAGTATTGGGCTTGGTTAGTACTTGGATGGGAGACCACCTGGGAATACAAGGTGCTGTAGATATTTTTATACTGCCAACACCGTTCTGTTGATGCATTCCATTTTCAAACGTATTCATTTATGAACCAGTAGTTAGAAGTAGAAAAGTTCTAACAGAAACCACAAAGCTTATCTACAGCCACACCACACTGGATACGCCCAATCTCATCTGATCTTGGAAGCTAAGCAGTGTTGGGCCTGGTTAGTACTTGGATGGGAGACCACCTGGGAATACAAGGTGCTGTAGATATTTTTATACTGCCAACACCGTTCTGTTGATGCATTCCATTTTCAAACGTATTCATTTATGAACCAGTAGTTAGAAGTAGAAAAGTTCTAACAGAAACCACAAAGCTCATCTACAGCCACACCACACTTGATACGCCCAATCTCATCTGATCTTGGAAGCTAAGCAGTGTTGGGCCTGGTTAGTACTTGGATGGGAAACCACCTGGGAATACAAGGTGCTGTAGATATTTTTATACTGCCAACACCGTTCTGTTGATGCATTCCATTTTCAAACGTATTCATTTATGAACCAGTAGTTAGAAGTAGAAAAGTTCTAACAGAAACCATAAAGCTCATCTACAGCCACACCACACTGGATACGCCCAATCTCATCTGATCATGGAAGCTAAGCAGTGTTGGGCCTGGTTAGTACTTGGATGGGAGACCACCTGGGAATACAAGGTGCTGTAGATAATTTTATACTGCCAACACCGTTCTGTTGATGCATTCCATTTTCAAATGTATTCATTTATGAACCAGTAGTTAGAAGTAGAAAAGTTCTAACATAAACCACAAAGCTCATCTACAGCCACACCACACTGGATACGCCCAATTTCATCTGATCTTGGAAGCTAAGCAGTGATGGGCCTGGTTAGTACTTGGATGGGAGACCACCTGGGAATACAAAGTGCTGTAGATATTTTTATACTACCAACACCGTTCTGTTGATGCATTCCATTTTCAAACGTATTCATTTATGAACCAGTAGTTAGAAGTAGAATAGTTCAAACAGAAACCACAAAGCTCATCTACAGCCACACCACACTGGATACGCCCAATCTCATCTGATCTTGGAAGCTAAGCAGTGTTGGGCCTGGTTAGTACTTGGATGGGAGACCACCTGGGAATACAAGGTGCTGTAGATATTTTTATACTGCCAACACCATTCTGTTGATGCATTCCATTTTCAAACGTATTCATTTATGAACCAGTAGTTAGAAGTAGAAAAGTTCTAACAGAAACCACAAAGCTCATCTACAGCCACACCACACTGGATACGCCCAATCTCATCTGATCTTGGAAGCTAAGCAGTGTTGGGCCTGGTTAGTACTTGGATGGGAGACCACCTGGGAATACAAGGTGCTGTAGATATTTTTATACTGCCAACACCGTTCTGTTGATGCATTCCATTTTCAAACGTATTCATTTATGAACCAGTAGTTAGAAGTAGAAGAGTTCAAACAGAAACCACAAAGCTCATCTACAGCCACACCACACTGGATACGCCCAATCTCATCTGATCTTGGAAGCTAAGCAGTGTTGGGCCTGGTTAGTACTTGGATGGGAGACCACCTGGGAATACAAGGTGCTGTAGATATTTTTATACTACCAACACCGTTCTGTTGATGCATTCCATTTTCAAACGTATTCATTTATGAACCAGTAGTTAGAAGTAGAAAAGTTCAAACAGAAACCACAAAGCTCATCTACAGCCACACCACACTGGATACGCCCAATCTCATCTGATCTTGGAAGCTAAGCAGTGTTCGGCCTGGTTAGTACTTGGATGGGAGACCACCTGGGAATACAAGGTGCTGTAGATATTTTTATACTGCCAACACCGTTCTGTTGATGCATTCCATTTTCAAACGTATTCATTTATGAACCAGTAGTTAGAAGTAGAAAAGTTCTAACAGAAACCACAAAGCTCATCTACAGCCACACCACACTGGATACGTCCAATCTCATCTGATCTTGGAAGCTAAGCAGTGTTGGGCCTGGTTAGTACTTGGATGGGAGACCACCTGGGAATACAAGGTGCTGTAGATATTTTTATACTGCCAACACCGTTCTGTTGATGCATTCCATTTTCAAACGTTTTCATTTATGAACCAGTAGTTAGAAGTAGAAAAGTTCTAACAGAAACCTCAGAGCTCATCTACAGCCACACCACACTGGATACGCCCAATCGCATCTGATCTTGGAAGCTAAGCAGTGTTGGGCCTGGTTAGTACTTGGATGGGAGACCACCTGGGAATACAAGGTGCTGTAGATATTTTTATACTACCAACACCGTTCTGTTGATGCATTCCATTTTCAAACGTATTCATTTATGAACCAGTAGTTAGAAGTAGAAAAGTTCAAACAGAAACCACAAAGCTCATCTACAGCCACACCACACTGGATACGCCCAATCTCATCTGATCTTGGAAGCTAAGCAGTGTTCGGCCTGGTTAGTACTTGGATGGGAGACCACCTGGGAATACAAGGTGCTGTAGATATTTTTATACTGCCAACACCGTTCTGTTGATGCATTCCATTTTCAAACGTATTCATTTATGAACCAGTAGTTAGAAGTAGAAAAGTTCAAACAGAAACCACAAAGCTCATCTACAGCTACACCACACTGGATACGCCCAATCTCATCTGATCTTGGAAGCTAAGCAGTGTTCGGCCTGGTTAGTACTTGGATGGGAGACCACCTGGGAATACAAGGTGCTGTAGATATTTTTATACTGCCAACACCGTTCTGTTGATGCATTCCATTTTAAAACTTTTTCATTTATGAACCAGTAGTTAGAAGTAGAAAAGTTCTAACAGAAACCCCTAAGCTCATCTACAGCCACACCACACTGGATACGCCCAATCTCATCTGATCTTGGAAGCTAAGCAGTGTTGGGCCTGGTTAGTACTTGGATGGGAGACCACCTGGGAATACAAGGTGCTGTAGATATTTTTATACTGCCAACACCGTTCTGTTGATGCATTCCATTTTCAATCGTATTCATTTATGAACCAGTAGTTAGAAGTAGAAAAGTTCTAACAGAAACCACAAAGCTCATCTACAGCCACACCACACTGGATACGCCCAATCTCATCTGATCTTGGAAGCTAAGCAGTGTTGGGCCTGGTTAGTACTTGGATGGGAGACCACCTGGGAATACAAAGTGCTGTAGATATTTTTATACTGCCAACACCGTTCTGTTGATGCATTCCATTTTCAAACGTATTCATTTATGAACCAGTAGTTAGAAGTAGAAAAGTTCTAACAGAAACCACAAAGCTCATCTACAGCCACACCACACTGGATACGCCCAATCTCATCTGATCTTGGAAACTAAGCAGTGTTGGGCCTGGTTAGTACTTGGATGGGAGACCACCTGGGAATACAAGGTGCTGTAGATATTTTTATACTGCCAACACCGTTCTGTTGATGCATTCCATTTTAAAACGTATTCATTTATGAACCAGTAGTTAGAAGTAGAAAAGTTCTAACAGAAACCAGAAAGTTAATCTACAGCAACACCACACTGGATACGCCCAATCTCATCTGATCTTGGAAGCTAAGCAGTGTTGGGCCTGGTTAGTACTTGGATGGGAGACCACCTGGGAATACAAGGTGCTGTAGATATTTTTATACTGCCAACACCGTTCTGTTGATGCATTCCATTTTCAAACGTTTTCATTTATGAACCAGTAGTTAGAAGTAGAAAAGTTCTAACAGAAACCACAGAGCTCATCTACAGCCACACCACACTGGATACGCCCAATCGCATCTGATCTTGGAAGCTAAGCAGTGTTGGGCCTGGTTAGTACTTGGATGGGAGACCACCTGGGAATACAAGGTGCTGTAGATATTTTTATACTACCAACACCGTTCTGTTGATGCGTTCCATTTTCAAACGTATTCGTTTATGAACCAGTAGTTAGAAGTAGAAAAGTTCTAACAGAAACCATAAAGCTCATCTACAGCCACACCACACTGGATACGCCCAATCTCATCTGATCTTGGAAGCTAAGCAGTATTGGGCTTGGTTAGTACTTGGATGGGAGACCACCTGGGAATACAAGGTGCTGTAGATATTTTTATACTGCCAACACCGTTCTGTTGATGCATTCCATTTTCAAACGTATTCATTTATGAACCAGTAGTTAGAAGTAGAAAAGTTCTAACAGAAACCACAAAGCTTATCTACAGCCACACCACACTGGATACGCCCAATCTCATCTGATCTTGGAAGCTAAGCAGTGTTGGGCCTGGTTAGTACTTGGATGGGAGACCACCTGGGAATACAAGGTGCTGTAGATATTTTTATACTGCCAACACCGTTCTGTTGATGCATTCCATTTTCAAACGTATTCATTTATGAACCAGTAGTTAGAAGTAGAAAAGTTCTAACAGAAACCACAAAGCTCATCTACAGCCACACCACACTTGATACGCCCAATCTCATCTGATCTTGGAAGCTAAGCAGTGTTGGGCCTGGTTAGTACTTGGATGGGAGACCACCTGGTAATACAAGGTGCTGTAGATATTTTTATACTGCCAACACCGTTCTGTTGATGCATTCAATTTTCAAATGTATTCATTTATGAACCAGTAGTTAGAAGTAGAAAAATTCAAACAGAAACCACAAAGCTCATCTACAGCCACACCACATTGGATACGCCCAATCTCATCTGATCTTGGAAGCTAAGCAGTGTTGTGCCTGGTTAGTACTTGGATGGGAGACCACCTGGGAATACAGGTGCTGTAGATATTTTTATACTGCCAACACCGTTCTGTTGATGCATTCCATTTTCAAACGTATTCATTTATGAACCAGTAGTTAGAAGTAGAAAAGTTCTAACAGAAACCAGAAAGTTCATCTACAGCAACACCACACTGGATACGCCCAATCTCATCTGATCTTGGAAGCTAAGCAGTGTTGGGCCTGGTTAGTACTTGGATGGGAGACCACCTGGGAATACAAGGTGCTGTAGATATTTTTATACTGCCAACACCGTTCTGTTGATGCATTCCATTTTCAAACATATTCATTTATGAACCAGTAGTTAGAAGTAGAAAAGTTCAAACAGAAACCACAAAGCTCATCTACAGCCACACCACACTGGATACGCCCAATCTCATCTGATCTTGGAAGCTAAGCAGTGTTGGGCCTGGTTAGTACTTGGATGGGAGACCACCTGGGAATACAAGGTGCTGTAGATATTTTTATACTACCAACACCGTTCTGTTGATGCATTCCATTTTCAAACGTATTCATTTATGAACCAGTAGTTAGAAGTAGAAAAGTTCAAACAGAAACCACAAAGCTCATCTACAGCCACACCACACTGGATACGCCCAATCTCATCTGATCTTGGAAGCTAAGCAGTGTTCGGCCTGGTTAGTACTTGGATGGGAGACCACCTGGGAATACAAGGTGCTGTAGATATTTTTATACTGCCAACACCGTTCTGTTGATGCATTCCATTTTCAAACGTATTCATTTATGAACCAGTAGTTAGAAGTAGAAAAGTTCTAACAGAAACCACAAAGCTCATCTACAGCCACACCACGCTGGATACGCCCAATCTCATCTGATCTTGGAAGCTAAGCAGTGTTGGGCCTGGTTAGTACTTGGATGGGAGACCACCTGGGAATACAAGGTGCTGTAGATATTTTTATACTGCCAACACCGTTCTGTTGATGCATTCCATTTTCAAACGTATTCATTTATGAACCAGTAGTTAGAAGTAGAAAAGTTCAAACAGAAACCACAAAGCTCATCTACAGCCACACCACACTGGATACGCCCAATCTCATCTGATCTTGGAAGCTAAGCAGTGTTGGGCCTGGTTAGTACTTGGATGGGAGACCACCTGGGAATACAAGGTGCTGTAGCTATTTTTATACTGCCAACACCGTTCTGTTGATGCATTCCATTTTAAAACTTTTTCATTTATGAACCAGTAGTTAGAAGTAGAAAAGTTCTAACAGAAACCACTAAGCTCATCTACAGCCACACCACACTGGATACGCCCAATCTCATCTGATCTTGGAAGCTAAGCAGTGTTGGGCCTGGTTAGTACTTGGATGGGAGACCACCTGGGAATACAAGGTGCTGTAGATATTTTTATACTGCCAACACCGTTCTGTTGATGCATTCCATTTTCAATCGTATTCATTTATGAACCAGTAGTTAGAAGTAGAAAAGTTCTAACAGAAACCACAAAGCTCATCTACAGCCACACCACACTGGATACGCCCAATCTCATCTGATCTTGGAAGCTAAGCAGTGTTGGGCCTGGTTAGTACTTGGATGGGAGACCACCTGGGAATACAAGGTGCTGTAGATATTTTTATACTGCCAACACCGTTCTGTTGATGCATTCCATTTTCAAACGTTTTCATTTATGAACCAGTAGTTAGAAGTAGAAAAGTTCTAACAGAAACCACAGAGCTCATCTACAGCCACACCACACTGGATACGCCCAATCTCATCTGATCTTGGAAGCTAAGCAGTGTTCGGCCTGGTTAGTACTTGGATGGGAGACCACCTGGGAATACAAGGTGCTGTAGATATTTTTATACTGCCAACACCGTTCTGTTGATGCATTCCATTTTCAATCGTATTCATTTATGAACCAGTAGTTAGAAGTAGAAAAGTTCTAACAGAAACCACAAAGCTCATCTACAGCCACACCACACTGGATACGCCCAATCTCATCTGATCTTGGAAGCTAAGCAGTGTTGGGCCTGGTTAGTACTTGGATGGGAGACCACCTGGGAATACAAGGTGCTGTAGATATTTTTATACTGCCAACACCGTTCTGTTGATGCATTCCATTTTCAAACGTATTCATTTATGAACCAGTAGTTAGAAGTAGAAAAGTTCTAACAGAAACCACAAAGCTCATCTACAGCCACACCACACTGGATACGCCCAATCTCATCTGATCTTGGAAACTAAGCAGTGTTGGGCCTGGTTAGTACTTGGATGGGAGACCACCTGGGAATACAAGGTGCTGTAGATATTTTTATACTGCCAACACCGTTCTGTTGATGCATTCCATTTTAAAACGTATTCATTTATGAACCAGTAGTTAGAAGTAGAAAAGTTCTAACAGAAACCAGAAAGTTCATCTACAGCAACACCACACTGGATACGCCCAATCTCATCTGATCTTGGAAGCTAAGCAGTGTTGGGCCTGGTTAGTACTTGGATGGGAGACCACCTGGGAATACAAGGTGCTGTAGATATTTTTATACTGCCAACACCGTTCTGTTGATGCATTCCATTTTCAAACGTTTTCATTTATGAACCAGTAGTTAGAAGTAGAAAAGTTCTAACAGAAACCACAGAGCTCATCTACAGCCACACCACACTGGATACGCCCAATCGCATCTGATCTTGGAAGCTAAGCAGTGTTGGGCCTGGTTAGTACTTGGATGGGAGACCACCTGGGAATACAAGGTGCTGTAGATATTTTTATACTACCAACACCGTTCTGTTGATGCATTCCATTTTCAAACGTATTCATTTATGAACCAGTAGTTAGAAGTAGAAAAGTTCAAACAGAAACCACAAAGCTCATCTACAGCCACACCACACTGGATACGCCCAATCTCATCTGATCTTGGAAGCTAAGCAGTGTTGGGCCTGGTTAGTACTTGGATGGGAGACCACCTGGGAATACAAGGTGCTGTAGATATTTTTATACTGCCAACACCGTTCTGTTGATGCATTCCATTTTCAAACGTATTCATTTATGAACCAGTAGTTAGAAGTAGAAAAGTTCTAACAGAAACCACAAAGCTCATCTACAGCCACACCGCACTGGATACGCCCAATCTCATCAGATCTTGGAAGCTAAGCAGTGTTGGGCCTGGTTAGTACTTGGATGGGAGACCACCTGGGAATACAAGGTGCTGTAGATATTTTTATACTGCCAACACCGTTCTGTTGATGCATTCCATTTTCAAACGTATTCATTTATGAACCAGTAGTTAGAAGTAGAAAAGTTCTAACAGAAACCACAAAGCTCATCTACAGCCACACCGCACTGGATACGCCCAATCTCATCTGATCTTGGAAGCTAAGCAATGTTGGGCCTGGTTAGTACTTGGATGGGAGACCACCTGGTAATACAAGGTGCTGTAGATATTTTTATACTGCCAACACCGTTCTGTTGATGCATTCCATTTTCAAACGTATTCATTTATGAACCTGTAGTTAGAAGTAGAAAAGTTCTAACAGAAACCACAAAGCTCATCTACAGCCACACCACACTGGATACGCCCAATCTCATCTGATCTTGGAAGCTAAGCAGTGTTGGGCTTGGTTAGTACTTGGATGGGAGACCACCTGGGAATACAAGGTGCTGTAGATATTTTTATACTGCCAACACCGTTCTGTTGATGCATTCCATTTTCAAACGTATTCATTTATGAACCAGTAGTTAGAAGTAGAAAAGTTCTAACAGAAACCACAAAGCTCATCTACAGCCACACCACACTGGATACGACCAATCTCATCTGATCTTGGAAGCTAAGCAGTGTTGGGCCTGGTTAGTACTTGGATGAGAGACCACCTGGGAATACAAGGTGCTGTAGATATTTTTATACTGCCAACACCGTTCTGTTGATGCATTCCATTTTCAAACGTATTAATTTATGAACCAGTAGTTAGAAGTAGAAAAGTTCTAACAAAAACCACAAAGCTCATCTACAGCCACACCACACTGGATACGCCCAATCTCATCTGATCTTGGAAGCTAAGCAGTGTTGGGCCTGGTTAGTACTTGGATGGGAGATCACCTGGGAATACAAGGTGCTGTAGATATTTTTATTCTACCAACACCGTTCTGTTGATGCATTCCATTTTCAAACGTATTCATTTATGAACCAGTAGTTAGAAGTAGAAAAGTTCTAACAGAAACCAGAAAGTTCATCTACAGCAACACCACACTGGATACGCCCAATCTCATCTGATCTTGGAAGCTAAGCAGTGTTGGGCCTGGTTAGTACTTGGATGGGAGATCACCTAGGAATACAAGGTGCTGTAGATATTTTTATACTGCCAACACCGTTCTGTTGATGCATTCAATTTTCAAATGTATTCATTTATGAACCAGTAGTTAGAAGTAGAAAAGTTCAAACAGAAACGACAAAGCTCATCTACAGCCACACCACACTGGATACGCCCAATCTCATCTGATCTTGGAAGCTAAGCAGTGTTGGGCCTGGTTAGTACTTGGATGGGAGACCACCTGGGAATACAAGGTGCTGTAGCTATTTTTATACTGCCAACACCGTTCTGTTGATGCATTCCATTTTCAAACGTATTCATTTATGAACCAGTAGTTAGAAGTAGAAAAGTTCAAACAGAAACCACAAAGCTCATCCACAGCCACCCCACACTGGATACGCCCAATCTCATCTGATCTTGGAAGCTAAGCAGTGTTGGGCCTGGTTAGTACTTGGATGGGAGATCACCTAGGAATACAAGGTGCTGTAGATATTTTTATACTGCCAACACCGTTCTGTTGATGCATTCAATTTTCAAATGTATTCATTTATGAACCAGTAGTTAGAAGTAGAAAAGTTCAAACAGAAACGACAAAGCTCATCTACAGCCACACCACACTGGATACGCCCAATCTCATCTGATCTTGGAAGCTAAGCAGTGTTGGGCCTGGTTAGTACTTGGATGGGAGACCACCTGGGAATACAAGGTGCTGTAGCTATTTTTATACTGCCAACACCGTTCTGTTGATGCATTCCATTTTCAAACGTTTTCATTTATGAACCAGTAGTTAGAAGTAGAAAAGTTCTAACAGAAACCTCAGAGCTCATCTACAGCCACACCACACTGGATACGCCCAATCGCATCTGATCTTGGAAGCTAAGCAGTGTTGGGCCTGGTTAGTACTTGGATGGGAGACCACCTGGGAATACAAGGTGCTGTAGATATTTTTATACTACCAACACCGTTCTGTTGATGCATTCCATTTTCAAACGTATTCATTTATGAACCAGTAGTTAGAAGTAGAAAAGTTCAAACAGAAACCACAAAGCTCATCTACAGCCACACCACACTGGATACGCCCAATCTCATCTGATCTTGGAAGCTAAGCAGTGTTCGGCCTGGTTAGTACTTGGATGGGAGACCACCTGGGAATACAAGGTGCTGTAGATATTTTTATACTGCCAACACCGTTCTGTTGATGCATTCCATTTTCAAACGTATTCATTTATGAACCAGTAGTTAGAAGTAGAAAAGTTCAAACAGAAACCACAAAGCTCATCTACAGCCACACCACACTGGATACGCCCAATCTCATCTGATCTTGGAAGCTAAGCAGTGTTCGGCCTGGTTAGTACTTGGATGGGAGACCACCTGGGAATACAAGGTGCTGTAGATATTTTTATACTGCCAACACCGTTCTGTTGATGCATTCCATTTTAAAACTTTTTCATTTATGAACCAGTAGTTAGAAGTAGAAAAGTTCTAACAGAAACCACTAAGCTCATCTACAGCCACACCACACTGGATACGCCCAATCTCATCTGATCTTGGAAGCTAAGCAGTGTTGGGCCTGGTTAGTACTTGGATGGGAGACCACCTGGGAATACAAGGTGCTGTAGATATTTTTATACTGCCAACACCGTTCTGTTGATGCATTCCATTTTCAATCGTATTCATTTATGAACCAGTAGTTAGAAGTAGAAAAGTTCTAACAGAAACCACAAAGCTCATCTACAGCCACACCACACTGGATACGCCCAATCTCATCTGATCTTGGAAGCTAAGCAGTGTTGGGCCTGGTTAGTACTTGGATGGGAGACCACCTGGGAATACAAAGTGCTGTAGATATTTTTATACTGCCAACACCGTTCTGTTGATGCATTCCATTTTCAAACGTATTCATTTATGAACCAGTAGTTAGAAGTAGAAAAGTTCTAACAGAAACCACAAAGCTCATCTACAGCCACACCACACTGGATACGCCCAATCTCATCTGATCTTGGAAACTAAGCAGTGTTGGGCCTGGTTAGTACTTGGATGGGAGACCACCTGGGAATACAAGGTGCTGTAGATATTTTTATACTGCCAACACCGTTCTGTTGATGCATTCCATTTTAAAACGTATTCATTTATGAACCAGTAGTTAGAAGTAGAAAAGTTCTAACAGAAACCAGAAAGTTCATCTACAGCAACACCACACTGGATACGCCCAATCTCATCTGATCTTGGAAGCTAAGCAGTGTTGGGCCTGGTTAGTACTTGGATGGGAGACCACCTGGGAATACAAGGTGCTGTAGATATTTTTATACTGCCAACACCGTTCTGTTGATGCATTCCATTTTCAAACGTTTTCATTTATGAACCAGTAGTTAGAAGTAGAAAAGTTCTAACAGAAACCACAGAGCTCATCTACAGCCACACCACACTGGATACGCCCAATCGCATCTGATCTTGGAAGCTAAGCAGTGTTGGGCCTGGTTAGTACTTGGATGGGAGACCACCTGGGAATACAAGGTGCTGTAGATATTTTTATACTACCAACACCGTTCTGTTGATGCGTTCCATTTTCAAACGTATTCGTTTATGAACCAGTAGTTAGAAGTAGAAAAGTTCTAACAGAAACCATAAAGCTCATCTACAGCCACACCACACTGGATACGCCCAATCTCATCTGATCTTGGAAGCTAAGCAGTATTGGGCCTGGTTAGTACTTGGATGGGAGACCACCTGGGAATACAAGGTGCTGTAGATATTTTTATACTGCCAACACCGTTCTGTTGATGCATTCCATTTTCAAACGTATTCATTTATGAACCAGTAGTTAGAAGTAGAAAAGTTCTAACAGAAACCTCAAAGCTTATCTACAGCCACACCACACTGGATACGCCCAATCTCATCTGATCTTGGAAGCTAAGCAGTGTTGGGCCTGGTTAGTACTTGGATGGGAGACCACCTGGGAATACAAGGTGCTGTAGATATTTTTATACTGCCAACACCGTTCTGTTGATGCATTCCATTTTCAAACGTATTCATTTATGAACCAGTAGTTAGAAGTAGAAAAGTTCTAACAGAAACCACAAAGCTCATCTACAGCCACACCACACTGGATACGCCCAATCTCATCTGATCTTGGAAGCTAAGCAGTGTTGGGCCTGGTTAGTACTTGGATGGGAGACCACCTGGTAATACAAGGTGCTGTAGATATTTTTATACTGCCAACACCGTTCTGTTGATGCATTCAATTTTCAAATGTATTCATTTATGAACCAGTAGTTAGAAGTAGAAAAATTCAAACAGAAACCACAAAGCTCATCTACAGCCACACCACACTGGATACGCCCAATCTCATCTGAACTTGGAAGCTAAGCAATGTTGTGCCTGGTTAGTACTTGGATGGGAGACCACCTGGGAATACAGGTGCTGTAGATATTTTTATACTGCCAACACCGTTCTGTTGATGCATTCCATTTTCAAACGTATTCATTTATGAACCAGTAGTTAGAAGTAGAAAAGTTCTAACAGAAACCAGAAAGTTCATCTACAGCAACACCACACTGGATACGCCCAATCTCATCTGATCTTGGAAGCTAAGCAGTGTTGGGCCTGGTTAGTACTTGGATGGGAGACCACCTGGGAATACAAGGTGCTGTAGATATTTTTATACTGCCAACACCGTTCTGTTGATGCATTCCATTTTCAAACGTATTCATTTATGAACCAGTAGTTAGAAGTAGAAAAGTTCAAACAGAAACCACAAAGCTCATCTACAGCCACACCACACTGGATACGCCCAATCTCATCTGATCTTGGAAGCTAAGCAGTGTTGGGCCTGGTTAGTACTTGGATGGGAGACCACCTGGGAATACAAGGTGCTGTAGATATTTTTATACTACCAACACCGTTCTGTTGATGCATTCCATTTTCAAACGTATTCATTTATGAACCAGTAGTTAGAAGTAGAAAAGTTCAAACAGAAACCACAAAGCTCATCTACAGCCACACCACACTGGATACGCCCAATCTCATCTGATCTTGGAAGCTAAGCAGTGTTCGGCCTGGTTAGTACTTGGATGGGAGACCACCTGGGAATACAAGGTGCTGTAGATATTTTTATACTGCCAACACCGTTCTGTTGATGCATTCCATTTTCAAACGTATTCATTTATGAACCAGTAGTTAGAAGTAGAAAAGTTCTAACAGAAACCACAAAGCTCATCTACAGCCACACCACACTGGATACGCCCAATCTCATCTGATCTTGGAAGCTAAGCAGTGTTGGGCCTGGTTACTACTTGGATGGGAGACCACCTGGGAATACAAGGTGCTGTAGATATTTTTATACTGCCAACACCGTTCTGTTGATGCATTCCATTTTCAATCGTATTCATTTATGAACCAGTAGTTAGAAGTAGAAAAGTTCTAACAGAAACCACAAAGCTCATCTACAGCCACACCACACTGGATACGCCCAATCTCATCTGATCTTGGAAGCTAAGCAGTGTTGGGCCTGGTTAGTACTTGGATGGGAGACCACCTGGGAATACAAGGTGCTGTAGATATTTTTATACTGCCAACACCGTTCTGTTGATGCATTCCATTTTCAATCGTATTCATTTATGAACCAGTAGTTAGAAGTAGAAAAGTTCAAACAGAAACCACAGAGCTCATCTACAGCCACACCACACTGGATACGCCCAATCTCATCTGATCTTGGAAGCTAAGCAGTGTTGGGCCTGGTTAGTACTTGGATGGGAGACCACCTGGGAATACAAGGTGCTGTAGATATTTTTATACTGCCAACACCGTTCTGTTGATGCATTCCATTTTCAAACGTATTCATTTATGAACCAGTAGTTAGAAGTAGAAAAGTTCTAACAGAAACCACAAAGCTCATCTACAGCCACACCACACTGGATACGCCCAATCTCATCTGATCTTGGAAGCTAAGCAGTGTTGGGCCTGGTTAGTACTTGGATGGGAGACCACTTGGGAATACAAGGTGCTGTAGATATTTTTATACTGCCAACACCGTTCTGTTGATGCATTCCATTTTCAATCGTATTCATTTATGAACCAGTAGTTAGAAGTAGAAAAGTTCTAACAGAAACCACAAAGCTCATCTACAGCCACACCACACTGGATACGCCCAATCTCATCTGATCTTGGAAGCTAAGCAGTGTTGGGCCTGGTTAGTACTTGGATGGGAGACCACCTGGGAATACAAAGTGCTGTAGATATTTTTATACTGCCAACACCGTTCTGTTGATGCATTCCATTTTCAAACGTATTCATTTATGAACCAGTAGTTAGAAGTAGAAAAGTTCTAACAGAAACCACAAAGCTCATCTACAGCCACACCACACTGGATACGCCCAATCTCATCTGATCTTGGAAACTAAGCAGTGTTGGGCCTGGTTAGTACTTGGATGGGAGACCACCTGGGAATACAAGGTGCTGTAGATATTTTTATACTGCCAACACCGTTCTGTTGATGCATTCCATTTTAAAACGTATTCATTTATGAACCAGTAGTTAGAAGTAGAAAAGTTCTAACAGAAACCAGAAAGTTCATCTACAGCAACACCACACTGGATACGCCCAATCTCATCTGATCTTGGAAGCTAAGTAGTGTTGGGCCTGGTTAGTACATGGATGGGAGACGACCTGGGAATACAAGGTGCTGTAGATATTTTTATACTGCCAACACCGTTCTGTTGATGCATTCCATTTTCAAACGTTTTCATTTATGAACCAGTAGTTAGAAGTAGAAAAGTTCTAACAGAAACCACAGAGCTCATCTACAGCCACACCACACTGGATACGC
>NC_086446.1:116269638-116339638 GCF_028390025.1 Pseudophryne corroboree | reverse complement strand
TGTTGGGCCTGGTTAGTACTTGGATGGGAGACCACCTGGGAATACAAGGTGCTGTAGATATTTTTATACTGCCAACACCGTTCTGTTGATGCATTCCATTTTAAAACGTATTCATTTATGAACCAGTAGTTAGAAGTAGAAAAGTTCTAACAGAAACCAGAAAGTTCATCTACAGCAACACCACACTGGATACGCCCAATCTCATCTGATCTTGGAAGCTAAGCAGTGTTGGGCCTGGTTAGTACTTGGATGGGAGACCACCTGGGAATACAAGGTGCTGTAGATATTTTTATACTGCCAACACCGTTCTGTTGATGCATTCCATTTTCAAACGTATTCATTTATGAACCAGTAGTTAGAAGTAGAAAAGTTCTAACAGAAACCACAAAGCTCATCTATAGCCACACCACACTGGATACGCCCAATCTCATCTGATCTTGGAAGCTAAGCAGTGTTGGGCCTGGTTAGTACTTGGATGGGAGACCACCTGGGAATACAAGGTGCTGTAGCTATTTTTATACTGCCAACACCGTTCTGTTGATGCATTCCATTTTAAAATGTATTCATTTATGAACCAGTAGTTAGAAGTAGAAAAGTTCTAACAGAAACCACTAAGCTCATCTACAGCCACACCACACTGGATACGCCCAATCTCATCTGATCTTGGAAGCTAAGCGGTGTAGGGCCTGGTTAGTACTTGGATGGGAGACCACCTGGGAATAAAAGGTGCTGTAGATATTTTTATACTGCCAACACCGTTCTGTTGATGCATTCCATTTTCAAATGTATTCATTTATGAACCAGTAGTTAGAAGTAGAAAAGTTCAAACAGAAACCACAAAGCTCATCTACAGCCACACCACACTGGATACGCCCAATCTCATCTGATCTTGGAAGCTAAGCAGTGTTGGGCCTGGTTAGTACTTGGATGGGAGACCACCTGGGAAAACAAGGTGCTGTAGATATTTTTATACTGCCAACAGCGTTCTGTTGATGCATTCCATTTTCAAACGTATTCATTTATGAACCAGTAGTTAGAAGTAGAAAAGTTCTAACAGAAACCACAAAGCTCATCTACAGCCACACCACACTGGATACGCCCAATCTCATCTGATCTTGGAAGCTAAGCAGTGTTGGGCCTGGTTAGTACTTGGATGGGAGACCACCTGGGAATACAAGGTGCTGTAGATATTTTTATACTGCCAACACCGTTCTGTTGATGCATTCCATTTTCAAACGTATTCATTTATGAACCAGTAGTTAGAAGTAGAAAAGTTCTAACAGAAACCACAAAGCTCATCTACAGCCACACCACACTGGATACGCCCAATCTCATCTGATCTTGGAAGCTAAGCAGTGTTGGGCCTGGTTAGTACTTGGATGGGAAACCACCTGGGAATACAAGGTGCTGTAGATATTTTTATACTGCCAACACCGTTCTGTTGATGCATTCCATTTTCAAACGTATTCATTTATGAACCAGTAGTTAGAAGTAGAAAAGTTCTAACAGAAACCACAAAGCTCATCTACAGCCACACCACACTGGATACGCCCAATCTCATCTGATCTTGGAAGCTAAGCAGTGTTGGGCCTGGTTAGTACTTGGATGGGAAACCACCTGGGAATACAAGGTGCTGTAGATATTTTTATACTACCAACACCGTTCTGTTGATGCATTCCATTTTCAAATGTATTCATTTATGAACCAGTAGTTAGAAGTAGAAAAGTTCTAACAGAAACCAGAAAGTTCATCTACAGCAACACCACACTAGATACGCCCAATCTCATCTGATCTTGGAAGCTAAGCAGTGTTGGGTCTGGTTAGTACTTGGATGGGAGACCACCCAGTAATACAAGGTGCTGTAGATATTTTAATACTGCCAACACCGTTCTGTTGATGCATTCCATTTTCAAACGTATTCATTTATGAACCAGTAGTTAGAAGTAGAAAAGTTCTAACAGAAACAACAAACCTCATCTACAGCCACAGCACACTGAATACGCCCAATCTCATCTAATCTTGGAAGCTAAGCAGTGTTGGGCCTGGTTAGTACTTGGATGGGAGACCACCTGGGAATACAAGTTGCTGTAGATATTTTTATACTGCCAACACCGTTCTGTTGATGCATTCCATTTTCAAACGTTTTCATTTATGAACCAGTAGTTAGAAGTAGAAAAGTTCTAACAGAAACCACAAAGCTCATCTACAGCCACACCACACTGGATACGCCCAATCTCATCTGATCTTGGAAGCTAAGCAGTGTTGGGCCTGGTTAGTACTTGGATGGGAAACCACCTGGGAATACAAGGTGCTGTAGATATTTTTATACTACCAACACCGTTCTGTTGATGCATTCCATTTTCAAATGTATTCATTTATGAACCAGTAGTTAGAAGTAGAAAAGTTCTAACAGAAACCAGAAAGTTCATCTACAGCAACACCACACTGGATACGCCCAATCTCATCTGATCTTGGAAGCTAAGCAGTGTTGGGTCTGGTTAGTACTTGGATGGGAGACAACCCAGTAATACAAGGTGCTGTAGATATTTTAATACTGCCAACACCGTTCTGTTGATGCATTCCATTTTCAAACGTATTCATTTATGAACCAGTAGTTAGAAGTAGAAAAGTTCTAACAGAAACAACAAACCTCATCTACAGCCACAGCACACTGGATACGCCCAATAACATCTAATCTTGGAAACTAAGCAGTGTTGGGCCTGGTTAGTACTTGGATGGGAGACCACCTGGGAATGCAAGTTGCTGTAGATATTTTTATACTGCCAACACCGTTCTGTTGATGCATTCCATTTTCAAACGTTTTCATTTATGAACCAGTAGTTAGAAGTAGAAAAGTTCTAACAGAAACCACAAAGCTCATCTACAGCCACACCACACTGGATACGCCCAATCTCATCTGATCTTGGAAGCTAAGCAGTGTTGGGCCTGGTTAGTACTTGGATGGGAGACCACCTGGGAATACAAGGTGCTGTAGATATTTTTATACTGCCAACACCGGTCTGTTGATGCATTCCATTTTCAAACGTTTTCATTTATGAACCAGTAGTTAGAGGTAGAAAAGTACTAACAGAAACCATAAAGCTCTTCTACAGCCACACCACACTGGATATGCCCAATCTCATCTGATCTTGGAAGCTAAGCAGTGTTGGGCCTGGTTAGTACTTGGATGGGAGACCACCTGGGAATACAAGGTGCTGTAGATATTTTTATACTGCCAACACCATTCTGTTGATGCATTCCATTTTAAAATGTATTCATTTATGAACCAGTAGTTAGAAGTAGAAAAGTTCTAACAGAAACCAGAAAGTTCATCTACAGCCACAACACACTGGATACGCCCAATCTCATCTGATCTTGGAAGCTAAGCAGTGTTGGGCCTGGTTAGTACTTGGATGGGAGACCACCTGGGAATACAAGGTGCTGTAGATATTTTTATACTGCCAACACCGTTCTGTTGATGCATTCCATTTTCAAACGGATTCATTTATGAACCAGTAGTTAGAAGTAGAAAATTTCTAACAGAAACCATAAAGCTCATCTAGAGCCAAGCCACACTGGATACGCCCAATCTCATCTGATCTTGGAAGCTAAGCAGTGTTGGGCCTGGTTAGTACTTGGATGGGAGACCACCTGGGAATACAAGGTGCTGTAGATATTTTTATACTGCCAACACCGTTCTGTTGATGCATTCCATTTTCAAACATATTCATTTATGAACCAGTAGTTAGAAGTAGAAAAGTTCTAACAGAAACCACAAAGCTCATTTACAGCAACACCACACTGGATACGCCCAATCTCATCTGATCTTGGAAGCTAAGCAGTGTTGGGCCAGGTTAGTACTTGGATGGGAGACCACCTGGGAATACAAGGTGCTGTAGATATTTTTATACTGCCAACACCGTTCTGTTGATGCATTCCATTTTCAAACGTATTCATTTATGAACCAGTAGTTAGAAGTAGAAAAGTTCTAACAGAAACAACAAAGCTCATCTACAGCCACAGCACACTGGATACGATCAATCTCATCTAATCTTGGAAGCTAAGCAGTGTTGGGCCTGGTTAGTACTTGGATGGGAGACCACCTGGGAATACAAGGTGCTGTAGATATTTTTATACTGCCAACACCGTTCTGTTGATGCATTCCATTTTCAAACGTTTTCATTTATGAACCAGTAGTTAGAAGTAGAAAAGTTCTAACAGAAACCACAAAGCTCATCTACAGCCACACCACACTGGATACGCCCAATCTCATCTGATCTTGGAAGCTAAGCAGTGTTTGGCCTGGTTAGTACTTGGATGGGAGACCACCTGGGAATACAAGGTTCTGTAGATATTTTTATACTGCCAACACCGGTCTGTTGATGCATTCCATTTTTAAACGTTTTCATTTATGAACCTGTAGTTAGAAGTAGAAAAGTTCTAACAGAAACCATAAAGCTCATCTAGAGCCAAGCCACACTGGATATGCCCAATCTCATCTGATCTTGGAAGCTAAGCAGTGTTGGGCCTGGTTAGTACTTGGATGGGAGACCACCTGGGAATACAAGGTGCTGTAGATATTTTTATACTGCCAACACCGTTCTGTTGATGCATTCCATTTTCAAACGTATTCATTTATGAACCAGTAGTTAGAAGTAGAAAAGTTCTAACAGAAACCGCAAAGCTCATCTACAGCCACACCACATTGGATACGCCCAATCTCATCTGATCTTGGAAGCTAAGCAGTGTTGGGCCTGGTTAGTACTTAGATGGGAGACCACCTGGGAATACAAGGTGCTGTAGATATTTTTATACTGCCAACACCGTTCTGTTGATGCATTCCATTTTCAAACATATTCATTTATGAACCAGTAGTTAGAAGTAGAAAAGTTCTAACAGAAACAACAAAGCTCATCTACAGCCACACCACACTGGATACGCCCAATCTCATCTAATCTTGGAAGCTAAGCAGTGTTGGGCCTGGTTAGTACTTGGATGGGAGACCACCTGGGAATACAAGGTGCTGTAGATATTTTTATACTGCCAACACCGTTCTGTTGATGCATTCCATTTTCAAACGTTTTCATTTATGAACCAGTAGTTAGAAGTAGAAAAGTTCTAACAGAAACCACAAAGCTCATCTACAGCCACACCACACTGGATACGCCCAATCTCATCTGATCTTGGAAGCTAAGCAGTGTTGGGCCTGGTTAGTACTTGGATGGGAGACCACCTGGGAATACAAGGTGCTGTAGATATTTTTATACTGCCAACACCGGTCTGTTGATGCATTCCATTTTCAAACGTTTTCATTTATGAACCAGTAGTTAGAAGTAGAAAAGTTCTAACAGAAACCACAAAGCTCATCTACAGCCACACCACACTGGATACGCCCAATCTCATCTGATCTTGGAAGCTAAGCAGTGTTGGGCCTGGTTAGTACTTGGATGGGAGACCACCTAGGAATACAAGGTGCTGTAGATATTTTTATACTGCCAACACCGTTCTGTTGATGCATTCAATTTTCAAATGTATTCATTTATGAACCAGTAGTTAGAAGTAGAAAAGTTCTAACAGAAACCAGAAAGTTCATCTACAGCCACACCACACTGGATACGCCCAATCTCATCTGATTTTGGAAACTAAGCAGTGTTGGGCCTGGTTAGTACTTGGATGGGAGACCACCTGGGAATACAAGGTGCTGAAGATATTTTTATACTGCCAACACCGTTCTGTTGATGCATTCCATTTTCAAACGTATTCATTTATGAACCAGTAGTTAGAAGTAGAAAAGTTCTAACAGAAACCACAAAGCTCATCTACAGCCACACCACACTGGATACGCCCACTCTCATCTGATCTTGGAAGCTAAGCAGTGTTGGGCCTGGTTAGTACTTGGATGGGAGACCACCTGGGAATACAAGGTGCTGTAGATATTTTTATACTGCCAACACCGTTCTGTTGATGCATTCAATTTTCAAATGTATTCATTTATGAACCAGTAGTTAGAAGTAGAAAAGTTCAAACAGAAACCACAAAGCTCATCTACAGCCACACCACACTGGATACGCCCAATCTCATCTGATCTAGGAAGCTAAGCAGTGTTGGGCCTGGTTAGTACTTGGATGGGAGACCACCTGGGAATACAAGGTGCTGTAGATATTTTTATACTACCAACACCGTTCTGTTGATGCATTCCATTTTCAAACGTATTCATTTATGAACCAGTAGTTAGAAGTAGAAAAGTTCTAACAGAAACCATAAAGCTCATCTACAGCCACACCACACTGGATACGCCCAATCTCATCTGATCTTGGAAGCTAAGCAGTGTTGGGCCTGGATAGTACTTGGATGGGAGACCACTTGGGAATACAAGGTGCTGTAGATATTTTTATACTGCCAACACCGTTCTGTTGATGCATTCCATTTTCAAACGTATTCATTTATGAACCAGTAGTTAGAAGTAGAAAAGTTCTAACAGAAACCACAAAGCTCATCTACAGCCACACCACACTGGATACGCCCAATCTCATCTGATCTTGGAAGCTAAGCAGTGTTGGGCCTGGTTAGTACTTGGATGGGAGACCACCTGGGAATACAAGGTGCTTAGATATTTTTATACTGCCAACACCGTTCTGTTGATGCATTCCATTTTCAAACGTATTCATTTATGAACCAGTAGTTAGAAGTAGAAAATTTCTAACAGAAAACACAAAGCTCATCTACAGCCACACCACACTGGATACGCCAAATCTCATCTGATCTTAGAAGCTAAGCAGTGTTGGGCATGGTTAGTACTTGGATGGGAGACCACCTGGGAATACAAGGTGCTGTAGATATTTTTATACTGCAAACACCGTTCTGTTGATGCATTCCATTTTCAAACGTATTCATTTATGAACCAGTAGTTAGAAGTAGAAAAGTTCTAACAGAAACCACAAAGCTCATCTACAGCCACACCACACTGGATACGCCCAATCTCATCTGATCTTGGAAGCTAAGCAGTGTTGGGCCAGGTTAGTACTTGGATGGGAGACCACCTGGGAATACAAGGTGCTGTAGATATTTTTATACTGCCAACACCGTTCTGTTGATGCATTCCATTTTCAAACGGATTCATTTATGAACCAGTAGTTAGAAGTAGAAAATTTCTAACAGAAACCATAAAGCTCATCTAGAGCCAAGCCACACTGGATACGCCCAATCTCATCTGATCTTGGAAGCTAAGCAGTGTTGGGCCTGGTTAGTACTTGGATGGGAGACCACCTGGGAATACAAGGTGCTGTAGATATTTTTATACTGCCAACACCGTTCTGTTGATGCATTCCATTTTCAAACATATTCATTTATGAACCAGTAGTTAGAAGTAGAAAAGTTCTAACAGAAACCACAAAGCTCATTTACAGCCACACCACACTGGATACGCCCAATCTCATCTGATCTTGGAAGCTAAGCAGTGTTGGGCCAGGTTAGTACTTGGATGGGAGACCATCTGGGAATACAAGGTGCTGTAGATATTTTTATACTGCCAACACCGTTCTGTTGATGCATTCCATTTTCAAACGTATTCATTTATGAACCAGTAGTTAGAAGTAGAAAAGTTCTAACAGAAACAACAAAGCTAATCTACAGCCACAGCACACTGGATACGATCAATCTCATCTAATCTTGGAAGCTAAGCAGTGTTGGGCCTGGTTAGTACTTGGATGGGAGACCACCTGGGAATACAAGGTGCTGTAGATATTTTTATACTGCCAACACCGTTCTGTTGATGCATTCCATTTTCAAACGTTTTCATTTATGAACCAGTAGTTAGAAGTAGAAAAGTTCTAACAGAAACCACAAAGCTCATCTACAGCCACACCACACTGGATACGCCCAATCTCATCTGATCTTGGAAGCTAAGCAGTGTTTGGCCTAGTTAGTACTTGGATGGGAGACCACCTGGGAATACAAGGTGCTGTAGATATTTTTATACTGCCAACACCGGTCTGTTGATGCATTCCATTTTTAAACGTTTTCATTTATGAACCTGTAGTTAGAAGTAGAAAAGTTCTAACAGAAACCATAAAGCTCATCTAGAGCCAAGCCACACTGGATATGCCCAATCTCATCTGATCTTGGAAGCTAAGCAGTGTTGGGCCTGGTTAGTACTTGGATGGGAGACCACCTGGGAATACAAGGTGCTGTAGATATTTTTATACTGCCAACACCGTTCTGTTGATGCATTCCATTTTCAAACGTATTCATTTATGAACCAGTAGTTAGAAGTAGAAAAGTTCTAACAGAAACCACAAAGCTCATCTACAGCCACACCACATTGGATACGCCCAATCTCATCTGATCTTGGAAGCTAAGCAGTGTTGGGCCTGATTAGTACTTAGATGGGAGACCACCTGGGAATACAAGGTGCTGTAGATATTTTTATACTGCCAACACCGTTCTGTTGATGCATTCCATTTTCAAACGTATTCATTTATGAACCAGTAGTTAGAAGTAGAAAAGTTCTAACAGAAACAACAAAGCTCATCTACAGCCACACCACACTGGATACGCCCAATCTCATCTAATCTTGGAAGCTAAGCAGTGTTGGGCCTGGTTAGTACTTGGATGGGAGACCACCTGGGAATACAAGGTGCTGTAGATATTTTTATACTGCCAACACCGTTCTGTTGATGCATTCCATTTTCAAACGTTTTCATTTATGAACCAGTAGTTAGAAGTAGAAAAGTTCTAACAGAAACCACAAAGCTCATCTACAGCCACACCACACTGGATACGCCCAATCTCATCTGATCTTGGAAGCTAAGCAGTGTTGGGCCTGGTTAGTACTTGGATGGGAGACCACCTGGGAATACAAGGTGCTGTAGATATTTTTATACTGCCAACACCGGTCTGTTGATGCATTCCATTTTCAAACGTTTTCATTTATGAACCAGTAGTTAGAAGTAGAAAAGTTCTAACAGAAACCACAAAGCTCATCTACAGCCACACCACACTGGATACGCCCAATCTCATCTGATCTTGGAAGCTAAGCAGTGTTGGGCCTGGTTAGTACTTGGATGGGAGACCACCTAGGAATACAAGGTGCTGTAGATATTTTTATACTGCCAACACCGTTCTGTTGATGCATTCCATTTTCAAACGTATTCATTTATGAACCAGTAGTTAGAAGTAGAAAAGTTCTAACAGAAACAACAAAGCTCATCTACAGCCCCACCACACTGGATACGCCCAATCTCATCTAATCTTGGAAGCTAAGCAGTGTTGGGCCTGGTTAGTACTTGGATGGGAGACCACCTGGGAATACAAGGTGCTGTAGATATTTTTATACTGCCAACACCGTTCTGTTGATGCATTCCATTTTCAAACGTTTTCATTTATGAACCAGTAGTTAGAAGTAGAAAAGTTCTAACAGAAACCACAAAGCTCATCTACAGCCACACCACACTGGATACGCCCAATCTCATCTGATCTTGGAAGCTAAGCAGTGTTGGGCCTGGTTAGTACTTGGATGGGAGACCACCTGGGAATACAAGGTGCTGTAGATATTTTTATACTGCCAACACCGGTCTGTTGATGCATTCCATTTTCAAACGTTTTCATTTATGAACCAGTAGTTAGAAGTAGAAAAGTTCTAACAGAAACCAGAAAGTTCATCTACAGCAACACCACACTGGATACGCCCAATCTCATCTGATTTTGGAAACTAAGCAGTGTTGGGCCTGGTTAGTACTTGGATGGGAGACCACCTGGGAATACAAGGTGCTGAAGATATTTTTATACTGCCAACACCGTTCTGTTGATGCATTCCATTTTCAAACGTATTCATTTATGAACCAGTAGTTAGAAGTAGAAAAGTTCTAACAGAAACCATAAAGCTCATCTACAGCCACACCACACTGGATACGCCCAATCTCATCTGATCTTGGAAGCTAAGCAGTGTTGGGCCTGGTTAGTACTTGGATGGGAGACCACCTGGGAATACAAGGTGCTGTAGATATTTTTATACTACCAACACCGTTCTGTTGATGCATTCCATTTTCAAACGTATTCATTTATGAACCAGTAGTTAGAAGTAGAAAAGTTCTAACAGAAACCACAAAGCTCATCTACAGCCACACCACACTGGATACGCCCAATCTCATCTGATCTTGGAAGCTAAGCAGTGTTGGGCCTGGTTAGTACTTGGATGGGAGACCACCTGGGAATACAAGGTGCTGTAGATATTTTTATACTACCAACACCGTTCTGTTGATGCATTCCATTTTCAAACGTATTCATTTATGAACCAGTAGTTAGAAGTAGAAAAGTTCTAACAGAAACCACAAAGCTCATCTACAGCCACACCACACTGGATACGCCCAATCTCATCTGATCTTGGAAGCTAAGCAGTGTTGGGCCTGGTTAGTACTTGGATGGGAGACCACTTGGGAATACAAGGTGCTGTAGATATTTTTATACTGCCAACACCGTTCTGTTGATGCATTCCATTTTCAAACGTATTCATTTATGAACCAGTAGTTAGAAGTAGAAAAGTTCTAACAGAAACCACAAAGCTCATCTACAGCCACACCACACTGGATACGCCCAATCTCATCTGATCTTGGAAGCTAAGCAGTGTTGGGCCTGGTTAGTACTTGGATGGGAGACCACCTGGGAATACAAGGTGCTTAGATATTTTTATACTGCCAACACCGTTCTGTTGATGCATTCCATTTTCAAACGTATTCATTTATGAACCAGTAGTTAGAAGTAGAAAATTTCTAACAGAAACCACAAAGCTCATCTACAGCCACACCACACTGGATACGCCAAATCTCATCTGATCTTAGAAGCTAAGCAGTGTTGGGCATGGTTAGTACTTGGATGGGAGACCACCTGGGAATACAAGGTGCTGTAGATATTTTTATACTGCAAACACCGTTCTGTTGATGCATTCCATTTTCAAACGTATTCATTTATGAACCAGTAGTTAGAAGTAGAAAAGTTCTAACAGAAACCACAAAGCTCATCTACAGCCACACCACACTGGATACGCCCAATCTCATCTGATCTTGGAAGCTAAGCAGTGTTGGGCCTGGTTAGTACTTGGATGGGAGACCACCTGGGAATACAAGGTGCTGTAGATATTTTTATACTACCAACACCGTTCTGTTGATGCATTCCATTTTCAAACGTATTCATTTATGAAACAGTAGTTAGAAGTAGAAAAGTTCTAACAGAAACCATAAAGCTCATCTGCAGCCACACCACACTAGATACGCCCAATCTCATCTGATCTTGGAAGCTAAGCAGTGTTGGGCCTGGTTAGTACTTGGATGGGAGACCACCTGGGAATACAAGGTGCTGTAGATATTTTTATACTACCAACACCGTTCTGTTGATGCATTCCATTTTCAAATGTATTCATTTATGAACCAGTAGTTAGAAGTAGAAAAGTTCTAACAGAAACCAGAAAGTTCATCTACAGCCACACCATACTGGATACGCCCAATCTCATCTGATCTTGGAAGCTAAGCAGTGTTGGGCCTGGTTAGTACTTGGATGGGAGACCACCTGGGAATACAAGGTGCTGTAGATATTTTTATACTACCAACACCGTTCTGTTGATGCATTCCATTTTCAAACATATTCATTTATGAACCAGTAGTTAGAAGTAGAAAAGTTCTAACAGAAACCATAAAGCTCATCTAGAGCCAAGCCACACTGGATACGCCCAATCTCATCTGATCTTGGAAGCTAAGCAGTGTTGGGCCTGGTTAGTACTTGGATGGGAGACCACCTGGGAATACAAGGTGCTGTAGATATTTTTATACTACCAACACCGTTCTGTTGATGCATTCCATTTTCAAACGTGTTCATTTATGAACCAGTAGTTAGAAGTAGAAAAGTTCTAACAGAAACCACAAAGCTCATCTACAGCCACACCACACTGGATATGCCCAATCTCATCTGATCTTGGAAGCTAAACAGTGTTGGGCCTGGTTAGTACTTGGATGGGAGACCACCTGGGAATACAAGGTGCTGTAGATATTTTTATACCGCCAACACCGTTCTGTTGATGCATTCCATTTTCAAACGTATTCATTTATGAACCAGTAGTTAGAAGTAGAAAAGTTCTAACAGAAACCACAAAGCTCATCTACAGCCACACCACACTGGATACGCCCAATCTCATCTGATCTTGGAAACTAAGCAGTGTTGGGCCTGGTTAGTACTTGGATGGGAGACCACCTGGGAATACAAGGTGCTGTAGATATTTTTATACTGCCAACACCGTTCTGTTGATGCATTCCATTTTCAAATGTATTCATTTATGAACCAGTAGTTAGAAGTAGAAAAGTTCAAACAGAAACCACAAAGCTCATCTACAGCCACACCACACTGGATACGCCCAATCTCATCTGATCTTGGAAGCTAAGCAGTGTTGGGCCTGGTTAGTACTTGGATGGGAGAACACCTGGGAATACAAGGTGCTGTAGATATTTTTATACTGCCAACACCGTTCTGTTGATGCATTCCATTTTCAAACGTATTCATTTATGAACCAGTAGTTAGAAGTAGAAAAGTTCTAACAGAAACCACAAAGCTCATCTACAGCCACACCACACTGGATATGCCCAATCTCATCTGATCTTGGAAGCTAAGCAGTGTTGGGCCTGGTTAGTACTTGGATGGGAGACCACCTGGGAATACAAGGTGCTGTAGATATTTTTATACTGCCAACACCGTTCTGTTGATGCATTCCATTTTCAAACATATTCATTTACGAACCAGTAGTTAGAAGTAGAAAAGTTCTAACAGAAACCAGAAAATTCATCTACAGCAACACCACACTGGATACGCCCAATCTCATCTGATCTTTGAAGCTAAGCAGTGTTGGGCCTGGTTAGTACTTGGATGGGAGACCACCTGGGAATACAAGGTGCTGTAGATATTTTTATACTGCCAACACTGTTCTGTTGATGCATTCCATTTTCAAACGTATTCATTTATGAACCAGTAGTTAGAAGTAGAAAAGTTCTAACAGAATCCACAAAGCTCATCTACAGCCACACCACACTGGATACGCCCAATCTCATCTGATCTTGGAAGCTAAGCAGTGTTAGGCCTGGTTAGTACTTGGATGGGAGACCACCTGGGAATACAAGGTGCTGTAGATATTTTTATACTACCAACACCATTCTGTTGATGCATTCCATTTTCAAACGTATTCATTTATGAAACAGTAGTTAGAAGTAGAAAAGTTCTAACAGAAACCATAAAGCTCATCTACAGCCACACTACACTGGATACGCCCAATCTCATCTGATCTTGGAAGCTAAGCAGTGTTGGGCCTGGTTAGTACTTGGATGGGAGACCACCTGGGAATACAAGGTGCTGTAGATATTTTTATACTACCAACATCGTTCTGTTGATGCATTCCATTTTCAAACGTATTCATTTATGAACCAGTAGTTAGAAGTAGAAAAGTACTAACAGAAACCATAAAGCTCTTCTACAGCCACACCACACTGGATATGCCCAATCTCATCTCATCTTGGAAGCTAAGCAGTGTTGGCCCTGATTAGTACTTGGATGGGAGACCACCTGGGAATACAAGTTGCTGTAGATAATTTTATACTGCCAACACCGTTCTGTTGATGCATTCCATTTTAAAACGTATTCATTTATGAACCAGTAGTTAGAAGTAGAAAAGTTATAACAGAAACCACAAAGTTCATCTACAGCCACACCACACTGGATACGCCCAATCTCATCTGATCTTGGAAGCTAAGCAGTGTTGGGCCTGGTTAGTACTTGGATGGGAGACCACCTGGGAATACAAGGTGCTGTAGATAATTTTATACTGCCAACACCGTTCTGTTGATGCATTCCATTTTCAAACGTATTCATTTATGAACAAGTAGTTAGAAGTAGAAAAGTTCTAACAAAAACCAGAAAATTCATCTTCAGCCACACCACACTGGATACGCCCAATCTCATCTCATCTTGGAAGCTAAGCAGTGTTGGGCCTGGTTAGTACTTGGATGGGAGACCACCTGGGAATACAAGGTGCTGTAGATATTTTTATACTGCCAACACCGTTCTGTTGATGCATTCCATTTTCAAACGTATTCATTTATGAACCAGTAGTTAGAAGTAGAAAAGTTCTAACAGAAACAACAAAGCTCATCTACAGCCACAGCACACTGGATACGATCAATCTCATCTAATCTTGGAAGCTAAGCAGTGTTGGGCCTGGTTAGTACTTGGATGGGAGACCACCTGGGAATACAAGGTGCTGTAGATATTTTTATACTGCCAACACCGTTCTGTTGATGCATTCCATTTTCAAACGTTTTCATTTATGAACCAGTAGTTAGAAGTAGAAAAGTTCTAACAGAAACCACAAAGCTCATCTACAGCCACACCACACTGGATACGCCCAATCTCGTCTAATCTTGGAAGCTAAGCAGTGTTTGGCCTGGTTAGTACTTGGATGGGAGACCACCTGGGAATACAAGGTGCTGTAGATATTTTTATACTGCCAACACCGGTCTGTTGATGCATTCCATTTTTAAACGTTTTCATTTATGAACCTGTAGTTAGAAGTAGAAAAGTTCTAACAGAAACCATAAAGCTCATCTAGAGCCAAGCCACACTGGATATGCCCAATCTCATCTGATCTTGGAAGCTCAGCAGTGTTGGGCCTGGTTAGTACTTGGATGGGAGACCACCTGGGAATACAAGGTGCTGTAGATATTTTTATACTGCCAACACCGTTCTGTTGATGCATTCCATTTTCAAACGTATTCATTTATGAACCAGTAGTTAGAAGTAGAAAAGTTCTAACAGAAACCGCAAAGCTCATCTACAGCCACACCACATTGGATACGCCCAATCTCATCTGATCTTGGAAGCTAAGCAGTGTTGGGCCTGGTTAGTACTTAGATGGGAGACCACCTGGGAATACAAGGTGCTGTAGATATTTTTATACTGCCAACACCGTTCTGTTGATGCATTCCATTTTCAAACATATTCATTTATGAACCAGTAGTTAGAAGTAGAAAAGTTCTAACAGAAACAACAAAGCTCATCTACAGCCACACCACACTGGATACGCCCAATCTCATCTAATCTTGGAAGCTAAGCAGTGTTGGGCCTGGTTAGTACTTGGATGGGAGACCACCTGGGAATACAAGGTGCTGTAGATATTTTTATACTGCCAACACCGTTCTGTTGATGCATTCCATTTTCAAACGTTTTCATTTATGAACCAGTAGTTAGAAGTAGAAAAGTTCTAACAGAAACCACAAAGCTCATCTACAGCCACACCACACTGGATACGCCCAATCTCATCTGATCTTGGAAGCTAAGCAGTGTTGGGCCTGGTTAGTACTTGGATGGGAGACCACCTGGGAATACAAGGTGCTGTAGATATTTTTATACTGCCAACACCGGTCTGTTGATGCATTCCATTTTCAAACGTTTTCATTTATGAACCAGTAGTTAGAAGTAGAAAAGTTCTAACAGAAACCACAAAGCTCATCTACAGCCACACCACACTGGATACGCCCAATCTCATCTGATCTTGGAAGCTAAGCAGTGTTGGGCCTGGTTAGTACTTGGATGGGAGACCACCTAGGAATACAAGGTGCTGTAGATATTTTTATACTGCCAACACCGTTCTGTTGATGCATTCAATTTTCAAATGTATTCATTTATGAACCAGTAGTTAGAAGTAGAAAAGTTCTAACAGAAACCAGAAAGTTCATCTACAGCCACACCACACTGGATACGCCCAATCTCATCTGATTTGGGAAACTAAGCAGTGTTGGGCCTGGTTAGTACTTGGATGGGAGACCACCTGGGAATACAAGGTGCTGAAGATATTTTTATACTGCCAACACCGTTCTGTTGATGCATTCCATTTTCAAACGTATTCATTTATGAACCAGTAGTTAGAAGTAGAAAAGTTCTAACAGAAACCACAAAGCTCATCTACAGCCACACCACACTGGATACGCCCACTCTCATCTGATCTTGGAAGCTAAGCAGTGTTGGGCCTGGTTAGTACTTGGATGGGAGACCACCTGGGAATACAAGGTGCTGTAGATATTTTTATACTGCCAACACCGTTCTGTTGATGCATTCAATTTTCAAATGTATTCATTTATGAACCAGTAGTTAGAAGTAGAAAAGTTCAAACAGAAACCACAAAGCTCATCTACAGCCACACCACACTGGATACGCCCAATCTCATCTGATCTAGGAAGCTAAGCAGTGTTGGGCCTGGTTAGTACTTGGATGGGAGACCACCTGGGAATACAAGGTGCTGTAGATATTTTTATACTACCAACACCGTTCTGTTGATGCATTCCATTTTCAAACGTATTCATTTATGAACCAGTAGTTAGAAGTAGAAAAGTTCTAACAGAAACCATAAAGCTCATCTACAGCCACACCACACTGGATACGCCCAATCTCATCTGATCTTGGAAGCTAAGCAGTGTTGGCCCTGGTTAGTACTTGGATGGGAGACCACTTGGGAATACAAGGTGCTGTAGATATTTTTATACTGCCAACACCGTTCTGTTGATGCATTCCATTTTCAAACGTATTCATTTATGAACCAGTAGTTAGAAGTAGAAAAGTTCTAACAGAAACCACAAAGCTCATCTACAGCCACACCACACTGGATACGCCCAATCTCATCTGATCTTGGAAGCTAAGCAGTGTTGGGCCTGGTTAGTACTTGGATGGGAGACCACCTGGGAATACAAGGTGCTTAGATATTTTTATACTGCCAACACCGTTCTGTTGATGCATTCCATTTTCAAACGTATTCATTTATGAACCAGTAGTTAGAAGTAGAAAATTTCTAACAGAAAACACAAAGCTCATCTACAGCCACACCACACTGGATACGCCAAATCTCATCTGATCTTAGAAGCTAAGCAGTGTTGGGCATGGTTAGTACTTGGATGGGAGACCACCTGGGAATACAAGGTGCTGTAGATATTTTTATACTGCAAACACCGTTCTGTTGATGCATTCCATTTTCAAACGTATTCATTTATGAACCAGTAGTTAGAAGTAGAAAAGTTCTAACAGAAACCACAAAGCTCATCTACAGCCACACCACACTGGATACGCCCAATCTCATCTGATCTTGGAAGCTAAGCAGTGTTGGGCCAGGTTAGTACTTGGATGGGAGACCACCTGGGAATACAAGGTGCTGTAGATATTTTTATACTGCCAACACCGTTCTGTTGATGCATTCCATTTTCAAACGGATTCATTTATGAACCAGTAGTTAGAAGTAGAAAATTTCTAACAGAAACCATAAAGCTCATCTAGAGCCAAGCCACACTGGATACGCCCAATCTCATCTGATCTTGGAAGCTAAGCAGTGTTTGGCCTAGTTAGTACTTGGATGGGAGACCACCTGTGAATACAAGGTGCTGTAGATATTTTTATACTGCCAACACCGGTCTGTTGATGCATTCCATTTTTAAACGTTTTCATTTATGAACCTGTAGTTAGAAGTAGAAAAGTTCTAACAGAAACCATAAAGCTCATCTAGAGCCAAGCCACACTGGATACGCCCAATCTCATCTGATCTTGGAAGCTAAGCAGTGTTGGGCCTGGTTAGTACTTGGATGGGAGACCACCTGGGAATACAAGGTGCTGTAGATATTTTTATACTGCCAACACTGTTCTGTTGATGCATTCCATTTTCAAACGTATTCATTTATGAACCAGTAGTTAGAAGTAGAAAAGTTCTAACAGAATCCACAAAGCTCATCTACAGCCACACCACACTGGATACGCCCAATCTCATCTGATCTTGGAAGCTAAGCAGTGTTGGGCCTGGTTAGTACTTGGATGGGAGACCACCTGGGAATACAAGGTGCTGTAGATATTTTTATACTACCAACACCATTCTGTTGATGCATTCCATTTTCAAACGTATTCATTTATGAAACAGTAGTTAGAAGTAGAAAAGTTCTAACAGAAACAACAAAGCTCATCTACAGCCACAGCACACTGGATACGCCCAATCTCATCTAATCTTGGAAGCTAAGCAGTGTTGGGCCTGGTTAGTACTTGGATGGGAGACCACCTGGGAATACAAGGTGCTGTAGATATTTTTATACTACCAACACCGTTCTGTTGATGCATTCCATTTTCAAATGTATTCATTTATGAACCAGTAGTTAGAAGTAGAAAAGTTCTAACAGAAACCACAAAGCTCATCTACAGCCACACCACACTGGATACGCCCAATCTCATCTGATCTTGGAAACTAAGCAGTGTTGGGCCTGGTTAGTACTTGGATGGGAGACCACCTGGGAATACAAGGTGCTGTAGATATTTTTATACTGCCAACACCGTTCTGTTGATGCATTCCATTTTCAAATGTATTCATTTATGAACCAGTAGTTAGAAGTAGAAAAGTTCAAACAGAAACCACAAAGCTCATCTACAGCCACACCACACTGGATACGCCCAATCTCATCTGATCTTGGAAGCTAAGCAGTGTTGGGCCTGGTTAGTACTTGGATGGGAGAACACCTGGGAATACAAGGTGCTGTAGATATTTTTATACTACCAACACCGTTCTGTTGATGCATTCCATTTTCAAACGTATTCATTTATGAACCAGTAGTTAGAAGTAGAAAAGTTCTAACAGAAACCGCAAAGCTCATCTACAGCCACACCACACTGGATACGCCCAATCTCATCTGATCTTGGAAGCTAAGCAGTGTTGGGCCTGGTTAGTACTTGGATGGGAGACCACTTGGGAATACAAGGTGCTGTAGATATTTTTATACTGCCAACACCGTTCTGTTGATGCATTCCATTTTCAAACGTATTCATTTATGAACCAGTAGTTAGAAGTAGAAAAGTTCTAACAGAAACCACAAAGCTCATCTACAGCCACACCACACTGGATACGCCCAATCTCATCTGATCTTGGAAGCTAAGCAGTGTTGGGCCTGGTTAGTACTTGGATGGGAGACCACCTGGGAATACAAGGTGCTTAGATATTTTTATACTGCCAACACCGTTCTGTTGATGCATTCCATTTTCAAACGTATTCATTTATGAACCAGTAGTTAGAAGTAGAAAATTTCTAACAGAAACCACAAAGCTCATCTACAGCCACACCACACTGGATACGCCAAATCTCATCTGATCTTAGAAGCTAAGCAGTGTTGGGCATGGTTAGTACTTGGATGGGAGACCACCTGGGAATACAAGGTGCTGTAGATATTTTTATACTGCAAACACCGTTCTGTTGATGCATTCCATTTTCAAACGTATTCATTTATGAACCAGTAGTTAGAAGTAGAAAAGTTCTAACAGAAACCACAAAGCTCATCTACAGCCACACCACACTGGATACGCCCAATCTCATCTGATCTTGGAAGCTAAGCAGTGTTGGGCCTGGTTAGTACTTGGATGGGAGACCACCTGGGAATACAAGGTGCTGTAGATATTTTTATACTACCAACACCGTTCTGTTGATGCATTCCATTTTCAAACGTATTCATTTATGAAACAGTAGTTAGAAGTAGAAAAGTTCTAACAGAAACCATAAAGCTCATCTGCAGCCACACCACACTAGATACGCCCAATCTCATCTGATCTTGGAAGCTAAGCAGTGTTGGGCCTGGTTAGTACTTGGATGGGAGACCACCTGGGAATACAAGGTGCTGTAGATATTTTTATACTACCAACACCGTTCTGTTGATGCATTCCATTTTCAAATGTATTCATTTATGAACCAGTAGTTAGAAGTAGAAAAGTTCTAACAGAAACCAGAAAGTTCATCTACAGCCACACCATACTGGATACGCCCAATCTCATCTGATCTTGGAAGCTAAGCAGTGTTGGGCCTGGTTAGTACTTGGATGGGAGACCACCTGGGAATACAAGGTGCTGTAGATATTTTTATACTACCAACACCGTTCTGTTGATGCATTCCATTTTCAAACATATTCATTTATGAACCAGTAGTTAGAAGTAGAAAAGTTCTAACAGAAACCATAAAGCTCATCTAGAGCCAAGCCACACTGGATACGCCCAATCTCATCTGATCTTGGAAGCTAAGCAGTGTTGGGCCTGGTTAGTACTTGGATGGGAGACCACCTGGGAATACAAGGTGCTGTAGATATTTTTATACTACCAACACCGTTCTGTTGATGCATTCCATTTTCAAACGTGTTCATTTATGAACCAGTAGTTAGAAGTAGAAAAGTTCTAACAGAAACCACAAAGCTCATCTACAGCCACACCACACTGGATACGCCCAATCTCATCTGATCTTGGAAACTAAGCAGTGTTGGGCCTGGTTAGTACTTGGATGGGAGACCACCTGGGAATACAAGGTGCTGTAGATATTTTTATACTGCCAACACCGTTCTGTTGATGCATTCCATTTTCAAATGTATTCATTTATGAACCAGTAGTTAGAAGTAGAAAAGTTCAAACAGAAACCACAAAGCTCATCTACAGCCACACCACACTGGATACGCCCAATCTCATCTGATCTTGGAAGCTAAGCAGTGTTGGGCCTGGTTAGTACTTGGATGGGAGAACACCTGGGAATACAAGGTGCTGTAGATATTTTTATACTGCCAACACCGTTCTGTTGATGCATTCCATTTTCAAACGTATTCATTTATGAACCAGTAGTTAGAAGTAGAAAAGTTCTAACAGAAACCACAAAGCTCATCTACAGCCACACCACACTGGATACGCCCAATCTCATCTGATCTTGGAAGCTAAGCAGTGTTGGGCCTGGTTAGTACTTGGATGGGAGACCACCTGGGAATACAAGGTGCTGTAGATATTTTTATACTGCCAACACCGTTCTGTTGATGCATTCCATTTTCAAACATATTCATTTACGAACCAGTAGTTAGAAGTAGAAAAGTTCTAACAGAAACCAGAAAATTCATCTACAGCAACACCACACTGGATACGCCCAATCTCATCTGATCTTGGAAGCTAAGCAGTGTTGGGCCTGGTTAGTACTTGGATGGGAGACCACCTGGGAATACAAGGTGCTGTAGATATTTTTATACTGCCAACACTGTTCTGTTGATGCATTCCATTTTCAAACGTATTCATTTATGAACCAGTAGTTAGAAGTAGAAAAGTTCTAACAGAATCCACAAAGCTCATCTACAGCCACACCACACTGGATACGCCCAATCTCATCTGATCTTGGAAGCTAAGCAGTGTTGGGCCTGGTTAGTACTTGGATGGGAGACCACCTGGGAATACAAGGTGCTGTAGATATTTTTATACTACCAACACCATTCTGTTGATGCATTCCATTTTCAAACGTATTCATTTATGAAACAGTAGTTAGAAGTAGAAAAGTTCTAACAGAAACCATAAAGCTCATCTACAGCCACACTACACTGGATACGCCCAATCTCATCTGATCTTGGAAGCTAAGCAGTGTTGGGCCTGGTTAGTACTTGGATGGGAGACCACCTGGGAATACAAGGTGCTGTAGATATTTTTATACTACCAACATCGTTCTGTTGATGCATTCCATTTTCAAACGTATTCATTTATGAACCAGTAGTTAGAAGTAGAAAAGTACTAACAGAAACCATAAAGCTCTTCTACAGCCACACCACACTGGATATGCCCAATCTCATCTCATCTTGGAAGCTAAGCAGTGTTGGCCCTGATTAGTACTTGGATGGGAGACCACCTGGGAATACAAGTTGCTGTAGATAATTTTATACTGCCAACACCGTTCTGTTGATGCATTCCATTTTAAAACGTATTCATTTATGAACCAGTAGTTAGAAGTAGAAAAGTTATAACAGAAACCACAAAGTTCATCTACAGCCACACCACACTGGATACGCCCAATCTCATCTGATCTTGGAAGCTAAACAGTGTTGGGCCTGGTTAGTACTTGGATGGGAGACCACCTGGGAATACAAGGTGCTGTAGATAATTTTATACTGCCAACACCGTTCTGTTGATGCATTCCATTTTCAAACGTATTCATTTATGAACAAGTAGTTAGAAGTAGAAAAGTTCTAACAAAAACCAGAAAATTCATCTTCAGCCACACCACACTGGATACGCCCAATCTCATCTCATCTTGGAAGCTAAGCAGTGTTGGGCCTGGTTAGTACTTGGATGGGAGACCACCTGGGAATACAAGGTGCTGTAGATATTTTTATACTACCAAAACAGTTCTGTTGATGCATTCCATTTTCAAACGTATTCATTTATGAACCAGTAGTTAGAAGTAGAAAAGTTCTAACAGAAACAACAAAGCTCATCTACAGCCACAGCACACTGGATACGCCCAATCTCATCTAATCTTGGAAGCTAAGCAGTGTTGGGCCTGGTTAGTACTTGGATGGGAGACCACCTGGGAATACAAGGTGCTGTAGATATTTTTATACTACCAACACCGTTCTGTTGATGCATTCCATTTTCAAATGTATTCATTTATGAACCAGTAGTTAGAAGTAGAAAAGTTCTAACAGAAACCAGAAAGTTCATCTACAGCCACACCACACTGGATACGCCCAATCTCATCTGATCTTGGAAGCTAAGCAGTGTTGGGCCTGGTTAGTACTTGGATGGGAGACCACCTGGGAATACAAGGTGCTGTAGATATTTTTATACTACCAACACCGTTCTGTTGATGCATTCCATTTTCAAACATATTCATTTATGAACCAGTAGTTAGAAGTAGAAAAGTTCTAACAGAAACCATAAAGCTCATCTAGAGCCAAGCCACACTGGATACGCCCAATCTCATCTGATCTTGGAAGCTAAGCAGTGTTGGGCCTGGTTAGTACTTGGATGGGAGACCACCTGGGAATACAAGGTGCTGTAGATATTTTTATACTACCAACACCGTTCTGTTGATGCATTCCATTTTCAAACGTATTCATTTATGAACCAGTAGTTAGAAGTAGAAAAGTTCTAACAGAAACCATAAAGCTCATCTACAGCCACACCACACTGGATATGCCCAATCTCATCTGATCTTGGAAGCTAAGCAGTGTTGGGCCTGGTTAGTACTTGGATGGGAGACCACCTGGGAATACAAGGTGCTGTAGATATTTTTATACCGCCAACACCGTTCTGTTGATGCATTCCATTTTCAAACGTATTCATTTATGAACCAGTAGTTAGAAGTAGAAAAGTTCTAACAGAAACCACAAAGCTCATCTACAGCCACACCACACTGGATACGCCCAATCTCATCTGATCTTGGAAACTAAGCAGTGTTGGGCCTGGTTAGTACTTGGATGGGAGACCACCTGGGAATACAAGGTGCTGTAGATATTTTTATACTGCCAACACCGTTCTGTTGATGCATTCCATTTTCAAATGTATTCATTTATGAACCAGTAGTTAGAAGTAGAAAAGTTCAAACAGAAACCACAAAGCTCATCTACAGCCACACCACACTGGATACGCCCAATCTCATCTGATCTTGGAAGCTAAGCAGTGTTGGGCCTGGTTAGTACTTGGATGGGAGAACACCTGGGAATACAAGGTGCTGTAGATATTTTTATACTGCCAACACCGTTCTGTTGATGCATTCCATTTTCAAACGTATTCATTTATGAACCAGTAGTTAGAAGTAGAAAAGTTCTAACAGAAACCACAAAGCTCATCTACAGCCACACCACACTGGATACGCCCAATCTCATCTGATCTTGGAAGCTAAGCAGTGTTGGGCCTGGTTAGTACTTGGATGGGAGACCACCTGGGAATACAAGGTGCTGTAGATATTTTTATACTGCCAACACCGTTCTGTTGATGCATTCCATTTTCAAACATATTCATTTACGAACCAGTAGTTAGAAGTAGAAAAGTTCTAACAGAAACCAGAAAATTCATCTACAGCAACACCACACTGGATACGCCCAATCTCATCTGATCTTGGAAGCTAAGCAGTGTTGGGCCTGGTTAGTACTTGGATGGGAGACCACCTGGGAATACAAGGTGCTGTAGATATTTTTATACTGCCAACACTGTTCTGTTGATGCATTCCATTTTCAAACGTATTCATTTATGAACCAGTAGTTAGAAGTAGAAAAGTTCTAACAGAATCCACAAAGCTCATCTACAGCCACACCACACTGGATACGCCCAATCTCATCTGATCTTGGAAGCTAAGCAGTGTTGGGCCTGGTTAGTACTTGGATGGGAGACCACCTGGGAATACAAGGTGCTGTAGATATTTTTATACTACCAACACCATTCTGTTGATGCATTCCATTTTCAAACGTATTCATTTATGAAACAGTAGTTAGAAGTAGAAAAGTTCTAACAGAAACCATAAAGCTCATCTACAGCCACACTACACTGGATACGCCCAATCTCATCTGATCTTGGAAGCTAAGCAGTGTTGGGCCTGGTTAGTACTTGGATGGGAGACCACCTGGGAATACAAGGTGCTGTAGATATTTTTATACTACCAACATCGTTCTGTTGATGCATTCCATTTTCAAACGTATTCATTTATGAACCAGTAGTTAGAAGTAGAAAAGTACTAACAGAAACCATAAAGCTCTTCTACAGCCACACCACACTGGATATGCCCAATCTCATCTCATCTTGGAAGCTAAGCAGTGTTGGCCCTGATTAGTACTTGGATGGGAGACCACCTGGGAATACAAGTTGCTGTAGATAATTTTATACTGCCAACACCGTTCTGTTGATGCATTCCATTTTAAAACGTATTCATTTATGAACCAGTAGTTAGAAGTAGAAAAGTTATAACAGAAACCACAAAGTTCATCTACAGCCACACCACACTGGATACGCCCAATCTCATCTGATCTTGGAAGCTAAACAGTGTTGGGCCTGGTTAGTACTTGGATGGGAGACCACCTGGGAATACAAGGTGTTGTAGATATTTTTATACTGCCAACACCGTTCTGTTGATGCATTCCATTTTAAAACGTATTCATTTATGAACCAGTAGTTAGAAGTAGAAAAGTTCTAACAGAAACCAGAAAGTTCATCTATAGCAACACCACACTGGATACGCCCAATCTCATCTGATCTTGGAAGCTAAGCAGTGTTGGGCCTGGTTAGTACTTGGATGGGAGACCACCTGGGAATACAAGGTGCTGTAGATATTTTTATACTGCCAACACCGTTCTGTTGATGCATTCAATTTTCAAATGTATTCATTTATGAACCAGTAGTTAGAAGTAGAAAAGTTCAAACAGAAACCACAAAGCTCATCTACAGCCACACCACACTGGATACGCCCAATCTCATCTGATCTAGGAAGCTAAGCAGTGTTGGGCCTGGTTAGTACTTGGATGGGAGACCACCTGGGAATACAAGGTGCTGTAGATATTTTTATACTACCAACACCGTTCTGTTGATGCATTCCATTTTCAAACGTATTCATTTATGAACCAGTAGTTAGAAGTAGAAAAGTTCTAACAGAAACCATAAAGCTCATCTACAGCCACACCATACTGGATATGCCCAATCTCATCTGATCTTGGAAGCTAAGCAGTGTTGGGCCTGGTTAGTACTTGGATGGGAGACCACCTGGGAATACAAGGTGCTGTAGATATTTTTATACTACCAACACCGTTCTGTTGATGCATTCCATTTTCAAACATATTCATTTATGAACCAGTAGTTAGAAGTAGAAAAGTTCTAACAGAAACCACAAAGCTCATCTACAGCCACACCACACTGGATACGCCCAATCTCATCTGATCTTGAAAGCTAAGCAGTGTTGGGCCTGGTTAGTACTTGGATAGGAGACCACTTGGGAATACAAGGTGCTGTAGATATTTTTATACTGCCAACACCGTTCTGTTGATGCATTCCATTTTCAAACGTATTCATTTATGAACCAGTAGTTAGAAGTAGAAAAGTTCTAACAGAAACCACAAAGCTCATCTACAGCCACACCACACTGGATACGCCCAATCTCATCTGATCTTGGAAGCTAAGCAGTGTTGGGCCTGGTTAGTACTTGGATGGGAGACCACCTGGGAATACAAGGTGCTTAGATATTTTTATACTGCCAACACCGTTCTGTTGATGCATTCCATTTTCAAACGTATCATTTATGAACCAGTAGTTAGAAGTAGAAAATTTCTAACAGAAACCACAAAGCTCATCTACAGCCACACCACACTGGATACGCCCAATCTCATCTGATCTTGGAAGCTAAGCAGTGTTGGGCCTGGTTAGTACTTGGATGGGAGACCACCTGGGAATATAAGGTGCTGTAGATATTTTTATACTACCAACACCGTTCTGTTGATGCATTCCATTTTCAAACGTATTCATTTATGAAACAGTAGTTAGAAGTAGAAAAGTTCTAACAGAAACCATAAAGCTCATCTACAGCCACACTACACTAGATACGCCCAATCTCATCTGATCTTGGAAACTAAGCAGTGTTGGGCCTGGTTAGTACTTGGATGGGAGACCACCTGGGAATACAAGGTGCTGTAGATATTTTTATACTACTAACACCGTTCTGTTGATGCTTTCCATTTTCAAATGTATTCATTTATGAACCAGTAGTTAGAAGTAGAAAAGTACTAACAGAAACCATAAAGCTCTTCTACAGCCACACCACACTGGATATGCCCAATCTCATCTGATCTTGGAAGCTAAGCAGTGTTGGGCCTGGTTAGTACTTGGATGGGAGACCACCTGGGAATACAAGGTGCTGTAGATATTTTTATACTGCCAACACCATTCTGTTGATGCATTCCATTTTAAAATGTATTCATTTATGAACCAGTAGTTAGAAGTAGAAAAGTTCTAACAGAAACCAGAAAGTTCATCTACAGCCACACCACACTGGATACGCCCAATCTCATCTGATCTTGGAAGCTAAGCAGTGTTGGGCCTGGTTAGTACTTGGATGGGAGACCACCTGGGAATACAAGGTGCTGTAGATATTTTTATACTACCAACACCGTTCTGTTGATGCATTCCATTTTCAAACGTATTCATTTATGAACCAGTAGTTAGAAGTAGAAAAGTTCTAACAGAAACCATAAAGCTCATCTAGAGCCAAGCCACACTGGATACGCCCAATCTCATCTGATCTTGGAAGCTAAGCAGTGTTGGGCCTGGTTAGTACTTGGATGGGAGACCACCTGGGAATACAAGGTGCTGTAGATATTTTTATACTACCAACACCGTTCTGTTGATGCATTCCTTTTTCAAACGTATTCATTTATGAACCAGTAGTTAGAAGTAGAAAAGTTCTAACAGAAACCACAAAGCTCATCTACAGCCACACCACACTGGATACGCCCAATCTCATCTGATCTTGGAAGCTAAGCAGTGTTGGGCCTGGTTAGTGCTTGGATGGGAGACCACCTGGGAATACAAGGTGCTGTAGATATTTTTATACCGCCAACACCGTTCTGTTGATGCATTCCATTTTCAAATGTATTCATTTATGAACCAGTAGTTAGAAGTAGAAAAGTTCTAACAGAAACCACAAAGCTCATCTACAGCCACACCACACTGGATACGCCCAATCTCATCTGATCTTGGAAGCTAAGCAGTGTTGGGCCTGGTTAGTACTTGGATGGGAGACCACCTGGGAATACAAGGTGCTTAGATATTTTTATACTGCCAACACCGTTCTGTTGATGCATTCCATTTTCAAACGTATTCATTTATGAACCAGTAGTTAGAAGTAGAAAATTTCTAACAGAAACCACAAAGCTCATCTACAGCCACACCACACTGGATACGCCCAATCTCATCTGATCTTGGAAGCTAAGCAGTGTTGGGCATGGTTAGTACTTGGATGGGAGACCACCTGGGAATACAAGGTGCTGTAGATATTTTTATACTGCAAACACCGTTCTGTTGATGCATTCCATTTTCAAACGTATTCATTTATGAACCAGTAGTTAGAAGTAGAAAAGTTCTAACAGAAACCACAAAGCTCATCTACAGCCACACCACACTGGATACGCCCAATCTCATCTGATCTTGGAAGCTAAGCAGTGTTGGGCCTGGTTAGTACTTGGATGGGAGACCACCTGGGAATACAAGGTGCTGTAGATATTTTTATACTACCAACACCGTTCTGTTGATGCATTCCATTTTCAAACGTATTCATTTATGAAACAGTAGTTAGAAGTAGAAAAGTTCTAACAGAAACCATAAAGCTCATCTACAGCCACACCACACTAGATACGCCCAATCTCATCTGATCTTGGAAGCTAAGCAGTGTTGGGCCTGGTTAGTACTTGGATGGGAGACCACCTGGGAATACAAGGTGCTGTAGATATTTTTATACTACCAACACCGTTCTGTTGATGCATTCCATTTTAAAATGTATTCATTTATGAACCAGTAGTTAGAAGTAGAAAAGTACTAACAGAAACCATAAAGCTCTTCTACAGCCACACCACACTGGATATGCCCAATCTCATCTGATCTTGGAAGCTAAGCAGTGTTGGGCCTGGTTAGTACTTGGATGGGAGACCACCTGGGAATACAAGGTGCTGTAGATATTTTTATACTGCCAACACCATTCTGTTGATGCATTCCATTTTAAAATGTATTCATTTATGAACCAGTAGTTAGAAGTAGAAAAGTTCTAACAGAAACCAGAAAGTTCATCTACAGCCACACCACACTGGATACGCCCAATCTCATCTGATCTTGGAAGCTAAGCAGTGTTGGGCCTGGTTAGTACTTGGATGGGAGACCACCTGGGAATACAAGGTGCTGTAGATATTTTTATACTACCAACACCGTTCTGTTGATGCATTCCATTTTCAAACGTATTCATTTATGAACCAGTAGTTAGAAGTAGAAAAGTTCTAACAGAAACCATAAAGCTCATCTAGAGCCAAGCCACACTGGATACGCCCAATCTCATCTGATCTTGGAAGCTAAGCAGTGTTGGGCCTGGTTAGTACTTGGATGGGAGACCACCTGGGAATACAAGGTGCTGTAGATATTTTTATACTACCAACACCGTTCTGTTGATGCATTCCTTTTTCAAACGTATTCATTTATGAACCAGTAGTTAGAAGTAGAAACGTTCTAACAGAAACCACAAAGCTCATCTACAGCCACACCACCCTGGATACGCCCAATCTCATCTGATCTTGGAAGCTAAGCAGTGTTGGTGCTGGTTAGTACTTGGATGGGAGACCACCTGGGAATACAAGGTGCTGTAGCTATTTTTATACTGCCAACACCGTTCTGTTGATGCATTCCATTTTCAAACGTATTCATTTATGAACCAGTAGTTAGAAGTAGAAAAGTTCTAACAGAAACCGCAAAGCTCATCTACAGCCACACCACACTGGATACGCCCAATCTCATCTGATCTTGGAAGCTAAGCAGTGTTGGGCCTGGCTAGTACTTGGATGGGAGACCACCTGGGAATACAAGGTGCTGTAGCTATTTTTATACTGCCAACACCGTTCTGTTGATGCATTCCATTTTAAAACGTATTAATTTATGAACCAGTAGTTAGAAGTAGAAAAGTTCTAACAGAAACCACTAAGCTCATCTACAGCCACACCACACTGGATACGCCCAATCTCATCTGATCTTGGAAGCTAAGCAGTTTTGGGCCTGGTTAGTACTTGGATGGGAGACCACCTGGGAATACAAGGTGCTGTAGATATTTTTATACTGCCAACACAGGTCTGTTGATGCATTCCATTTTCAAACGTTTTCATTTATGAACCAGTAGTTAGAAGTAGAAAAGTTCTAACAGAAACCACAAAGCTCATCTACAGCCACACCACACTGGGTACGCCCAATCTCATCTGATCTTGGAAGCTAAGCAGTGTTGGGCCTGGTTAGTACTTGGATGGGAGACCACCTGGGAATACAATGTGCTGTAGATATTTTTATACTGCCAACACCGTTCTGTTGATGCATTCCATTTTCAAATGTATTCATTTATGAACCAGTAGCTAGAAGTAGAAAAGTTCAAACAGAAACCACAAAGCTCATCTACAGCCACACCACACTGGATACGCCCAATCTCATCTGATCTTGGAAGCTAAGCAGTGTTGGGCCTGGTTAGTACTTGGATGGGAGAACACCTGGGAATACAAGGTGCTGTAGATATTTTTATACTGCCAACACCGTTCTGTTGATGCATTCCATTTTCAAACGTATTCATTTATGAACCAGTAGTTAGAAGTAGAAAAGTTCTAACAGAAACCACAAAGCTCATCTACAGCCACACCACACTGGATACGCCCAATCTCATCTGATCTTGGAAGCTAAGCAGTGTTGGGCCTGGTTAGTACTTGGATGGGAGACCACCTGGGAATACAAGGTGCTGTAGATATTTTTATACTGCCAACACCGTTCTGTTGATGCATTCCATTTTCAAACATATTCATTTATGAACCAGTAGTTAGAAGTAGAAAAGTTCTAACAGAAACCAGAAAGTTCATCTACAGCAACACCACACTGGATACGCCCAATCTCATCTGATCTTGGAAGCTAAGCAGTGTTGGGCCTGGTTAGTACTTGGATGGGAGACCACCTGGGAATACAAGGTGCTGTAGATATTTTTATACTGCCAACACAGTTCTGTTGATGCATTCCATTTTCAAACGTATTCATTTATGAACCAGTAGTTAGAAGTAGAAAAGTTCTAACAGAATCCACAAAGCTCATCTACAGCCACACCACACTGGATACGCCCAATCTCATCTGATCTTGGAAGCTAAGCAGTGTTGGGCCTGGTTAGTACTTAGATGGGAGACAACCTGGGAATACAAGGTGCTGTAGATATTTTTATACTACCAACACCGTTCTGTTGATGCATTCCATTTTCAAACGTATTCATTTATGAAACAGTAGTTAGAAGTAGAAAAGTTCTAACAGAAACCATAAAGCTCATCTACAGCCCCACTACACTGGATACGCCCAATCTCATCTGATCTTGGAAGCGAAGCAGTGTTGGGCCTGGTTAGTACTTGGATGGGAGACCACCTGGGAATACAAGGTGCTGTAGATATTTTTATACTACCAACATCGTTCTGTTGATGCATTCCATTTTCAAACGTATTCATTTATGAACCAGTAGTTAGAAGTAGAAAAGTACTAACAGAAACCATAAAGCTCTTCTACAGCCACACCACACTGGATATGCCCAATCTCATCTCATCTTGGAAGCTAAGCAGTGTTGGGCCTGATTAGTACTTGGATGGGAGACCACCTGGGAATACAAGGTGCTGTAGATAATTTTATACTGCCAACACCGTTCTGTTGATGCATTCCATTTTAAAACGTATTCATTTATGAACCAGTAGTTAGAAGTAGAAAAGTTATAACAGAAACCACAAAGTTCATCTACAGCCACACCACACTGGATACGCCCAATCTCATCTGATCTTGGAAGCTAAACAGTGTTGGGCCTGGTTAGTACTTGGATGGGAGACCACCTGGGAATACAAGGTGCTGTAGATAATTTTATACTGCCAACACCGTTCTGTTGATGCATTCCATTTTCAAACGTATTCATTTATGAACAAGTAGTTAGAAGTAGAAAAGTTCTAACAGAAACCAGAAAATTCATCTACAGCCACACCACACTGGATACGCCTAATCTCATCTGATCTTGGAAGCTAAGCAGTGTTGGGCCTGGTTAGTACTTGGATGGGAGACCACCTGGGAATACAAGGTGCTGTAGATATTTTTATACTACCAACACCGTTCTGTTGATGCATTCCATTTTCAAACGTATTCATTTATGAACCAGTAGTTAGAAGTAGAAAAGTTCTAACAGAAAACATAAATCTCATCTACAGCCAAGCCACACTGGATACGCCCAATCTCATCTGATCTTGGAAGCTAAGCAGAGTTGGGCCTGGTTAGTACTTGGATGGGAGACCACCTGGGAATACTAGGTGCTGTAGATATTTTTATACTACCAACACCGTTCTGTTGATGCATTCCATTTTCAAACGTATTCATTTATGAACCAGTAGTTAGAAGTAGAAAAGTTCTAACAGAAACCACAAAGCTCATCTACAGCCACACCACACTGGATACGCCCAATCTCATCTGATCTTGGAAGCTAAGCAGTGTTGGGCTTGGTTAGTGCTTGGATGGGAGACCACCTGGGAATACAAGGTGCTGTAGATATTTTTATACCGCCAACACCGTTCTGTTGATGCATTCCATTTTCAAATGTATTCATTTATGAACCAGTAGTTAGAAGTAGAAAAGTTCTAACAGAAACCACAAAGCTCATCTACAGCCACACCACACTGGATACGCCCAATCTCATCTGATCTTGGAAGCTAAGCAGTGTTGGGCCTGGTTAGTACTTGGATGGGAGACCACCTGGGAATACAAGGTGCTTAGATATTTTTATACTGCCAACACCGTTCTGTTGATGCATTCCATTTTCAAACGTATTCATTTATGAACCAGTAGTTAGAAGTAGAAAATTTCTAACAGAAACCACAAAGCTCATCTACAGCCACACCACACTGGATACGCCCAATCTCATCTGATCTTGGAAGCTAAGCAGTGTTGGGCATGGTTAGTACTTGGATGGGAGACCACCTGGGAATACAAGGTGCTGTAGATATTTTTATACTGCAAACACCGTTCTGTTGATGCATTCCATTTTCAAACGTATTCATTTATGAACCAGTAGTTAGAAGTAGAAAAGTTCTAACAGAAACCACAAAGCTCATCTACAGCCACACCACACTGGATACGCCCAATCTCATCTGATCTTGGAAGCTAAGCAGTGTTGAGCCTGGTTAGTACTTGGATGGGAGACCACCTGGGAATACAAGGTGCTGTAGATATTTTTATACTACCAACACCGTTCTGTTGATGCATTCCATTTTCAAACGTATTCATTTATGAAACAGTAGTTAGAAGTAGAAAAGTTCTAACAGAAACCATAAAGCTCATCTACAGCCACACCACACTAGATACGCCCAATCTCATCTGATCTTGGAAGCTAAGCAGTGTTGGGCCTGGTTAGTACTTGGATGGGAGACCACCTGGGAATACAAGGTGCTGTAGATATTTTTATACTACCAACACCGTTCTGTTGATGCATTCCATTTTAAAATGTATTCATTTATGAACCAGTAGTTAGAAGTAGAAAAGTACTAACAGAAACCATAAAGCTCTTCTACAGCCACACCACACTGGATATGCCCAATCTCATCTGATCTTGGAAGCTAAGCAGTGTTGGGCCTGGTTAGTACTTGGATGGGAGACCACCTGGGAATACAAGGTGCTGTAGATATTTTTATACTGCCAACACCATTCTGTTGATGCATTCCATTTTCAAATGTATTCATTTATGAACCAGTAGTTAGAAGTAGAAAAGTTCTAACAGAAACCAGAAAGTTCATCTACAGCCACACCACACTGGATACGCCCAATCTCATCTGATCTTGGAAGCTAAGCAGTGTTGGGCCTGGTTAGTACTTGGATGGGAGACCACCTGGGAATACAAGGTGCTGTAGATATTTTTATACTACCAACACCGTTCTGTTGATGCATTCCATTTTCAAACGTATTCATTTATGAACCAGTAGTTAGAAGTAGAAAAGTTCTAACAGAAACCAGAAAGTTCATCTACAGCAACACCACACTGGATACGCCCAATCTCATCTGATCTTGGAAGCTAAGCAGTGTTGGGCCTGGTTAGTACTTGGATGGGAGACCACCTGGGAATACAAGGTGCTGTAGATATTTTTATACTGCCAACACAGTTCTGTTGATGCATTCCATTTTCAAACGTATTCATTTATGAACCAGTAGTTAGAAGTAGAAAAGTTCTAACAGAATCCACAAAGCTCATCTACAGCCACACCACACTGGATACGCCCAATCTCATCTGATCTTGGAAGCTAAGCAGTGTTGGGCCTGGTTAGTACTTAGATGGGAGACAACCTGGGAATACAAGGTGCTGTAGATATTTTTATACTACCAACACCGTTCTGTTGATGCATTCCATTTTCAAACGTATTTATTTATGAAACAGTAGTTAGAAGTAGAAAAGTTCTAACAGAAACCATAAAGCTCATCTACAGCCACACTACACTGGATACGCCCAATCTCATCTGATCTTGGAAGCGAAGCAGTGTTGGGCCTGGTTAGTACTTGGATGGGAGACCACCTGGGAATACAAGGTGCTGTAGATATTTTTATACTACCAACATCGTTCTGTTGATGCATTCCATTTTCAAACGTATTCATTTATGAACCAGTAGTTAGAAGTAGAAAAGTACTAACAGAAACCATAAAGCTCTTCTACAGCCACACCACACTGGATATGCCCAATCTCATCTCATCTTGGAAGCTAAGCAGTGTTGGGCCTGATTAGTACTTGGATGGGAGACCACCTGGGAATACAAGGTGCTGTAGATAATTTTATACTGCCAACACCGTTCTGTTGATGCATTCCATTTTAAAACGTATTCATTTATGAACCAGTAGTTAGAAGTAGAAAAGTTATAACAGAAACCACAAAGTTCATCTACAGCCACACCACACTGGATACGCCCAATCTCATCTGATCTTGGAAGCTAAACAGTGTTGGGCCTGGTTAGTACTTGGATGGGAGACCACCTGGGAATACAAGGTGCTGTAGATAATTTTATACTGCCAACACCGTTCTGTTGATGCATTCCATTTTCAAACGTATTCATTTATGAACAAGTAGTTAGAAGTAGAAAAGTTCTAACAGAAACCAGAAAATTCATCTACAGCCACACCACACTGGATACGCCTAATCTCATCTGATCTTGGAAGCGAAGCAGTGTTGGGCCTGGTTAGTACTTGGATGGGAGACCACCTGGGAATACAAGGTGCTGTAGATATTTTTATACTACCAACATCGTTCTGTTGATGCATTCCATTTTCAAACGTATTCATTTATGAACCAGTAGTTAGAAGTAGAAAAGTACTAACAGAAACCATAAAGCTCTTCTACAGCCACACCACACTGGATATGCCCAATCTCATCTCATCTTGGAAGCTAAGCAGTGTTGGGCCTGATTAGTACTTGGATGGGAGACCACCTGGGAATACAAGGTGCTGTAGATAATTTTATACTGCCAACACCGTTCTGTTGATGCATTCCATTTTAAAACGTATTCATTTATGAACCAGTAGTTAGAAGTAGAAAAGTTATAACAGAAACCACAAAGTTCATCTACAGCCATACCACACTGGATACGCCCAATCTCATCTGATCTTGGAAGCTAAGCAGTGTTGGGCCTGGTTAGTACTTGGATGGGAGACCACCTGGGAATACAAGGTGCTGTAGATATTTTTATACTGCCAACACCATTCTGTTGATGCATTCCATTTTAAAATGTATTCATTTATGAACCAGTAGTTAGAAGTAGAAAAGTTCTAACAGAAACCAGAAAGTTCATCTACAGCCACACCACACTGGATACGCCCAATCTCATCTGATCTTGGAAGCTAAGCAGTGTTGGGCCTGGTTAGTACTTGGATGGGAGACCACCTGGGAATACAAGGTGCTGTAGATATTTTTATACTACCAACACCGTTCTGTTGATGCATTCCATTTTCAAACGTATTCATTTATGAACCAGTAGTTAGAAGTAGAAAAGTTCTAACAGAAACCAGAAAGTTCATCTACAGCAACACCACACTGGATACGCCCAATCTCATCTGATCTTGGAAGCTAAGCAGTGTTGGGCCTGGTTAGTACTTGGATGGGAGACCACCTGGGAATACAAGGTGCTGTAGATATTTTTATACTGCCAACACAGTTCTGTTGATGCATTCCATTTTCAAACGCATTCATTTATGAACCAGTAGTTAGAAGTAGAAAAGTTCTAACAGAATCCACAAAGCTCATCTACAGCCACACCACACTGGATACGCCCAATCTCATCTGATCTTGGAAGCTAAGCAGTGTTGGGCCTGGTTAGTACTTAGATGGGAGACAACCTGGGAATACAAGGTGCTGTAGATATTTTTATACTACCAACACCGTTCTGTTGATGCATTCCATTTTCAAACGTATTCATTTATGAAACAGTAGTTAGAAGTAGAAAAGTTCTAACAGAAACCATAAAGCTCATCTACAGCCACACTACACTGGATACGCCCAATCTCATCTGATCTTGGAAGCGAAGCAGTGTTGGGCCTGGTTAGTACTTGGATGGGAGACCACCTGGGAATACAAGGTGCTGTAGATATTTTTATACTACCAACATCGTTCTGTTGATGCATTCCATTTTCAAACGTATTCATTTATGAACCAGTAGTTAGAAGTAGAAAAGTACTAACAGAAACCATAAAGCTCTTCTACAGCCACACCACACTGGATATGCCCAATCTCATCTCATCTTGGAAGCTAAGCAGTGTTGGGCCTGATTAGTACTTGGATGGGAGACCACCTGGGAATACAAGGTGCTGTAGATAATTTTATACTGCCAACACCGTTCTGTTGATGCATTCCATTTTAAAACGTATTCATTTATGAACCAGTAGTTAGAAGTAGAAAAGTTATAACAGAAACCACAAAGTTCATCTACAGCCACACCACACTGGATACGCCCAATCTCATCTGATCTTGGAAGCTAAACAGTGTTGGGCCTGGTTAGTACTTGGATGGGAGACCACCTGGGAATACAAGGTGCTGTAGATAATTTTATACTGCCAACACCGTTCTGTTGATGCATTCCATTTTCAAACGTATTCATTTATGAACAAGTAGTTAGAAGTAGAAAAGTTCTAACAGAAACCAGAAAATTCATGTACAGCCACACCACACTGGATACGCCTAATCTCATCTGATCTTGGAAGCGAAGCAGTGTTGGGCCTGGTTAGTACTTGGATGGGAGACCACCTGGGAATACAAGGTGCTGTAGATATTTTTATACTACCAACATCGTTCTGTTGATGCATTCCATTTTCAAACGTATTCATTTATGAACCAGTAGTTAGAAGTAGAAAAGTACTAACAGAAACCATAAAGCTCTTCTACAGCCACACCACACTGGATATGCCCAATCTCATCTCATCTTGGAAGCTAAGCAGTGTTGGGCCTGATTAGTACTTGGATGGGAGACCACCTGGGAATACAAGGTGCTGTAGATAATTTTATACTGCCAACACCGTTCTGTTGATGCATTCCATTTTAAAACGTATTCATTTATGAACCAGTAGTTAGAAGTAGAAAAGTTATAACAGAAACCAGAAAGTTCATCTACAGCCACACCACACTGGATACGCCCAATCTCATCTGATCTTGGAAGCTAAGCAGTGTTGGGCCTGGTTAGTACTTGGATGGGAGACCACCTGGGAATACAAGGTGCTGTAGATATTTTTATACTACCAACACCGTTCTGTTGATGCATTCCATTTTCAAACGTATTCATTTATGAACCAGTAGTTAGAAGTAGAAAAGTTCTAACAGAAACCAGAAAGTTCATCTACAGCAACACCACACTGGATACGCCCAATCTCATCTGATCTTGGAAGCTAAGCAGTGTTGGGCCTGGTTAGTACTTGGATGGGAGACCACCTGGGAATACAAGGTGCTGTAGATATTTTTATACTGCCAACACAGTTCTGTTGATGCATTCCATTTTCAAACGTATTCATTTATGAACCAGTAGTTAGAAGTAGAAAAGTTCTAACAGAATCCACAAAGCTCATCTACAGCCACACCACACTGGATACGCCCAATCTCATCTGATCTTGGAAGCTAAGCAGTGTTGGGCCTGGTTAGTACTTAGATGGGAGACAACCTGGGAATACAAGGTGCTGTAGATATTTTTATACTACCAACACCGTTCTGTTGATGCATTCCATTTTCAAACGTATTCATTTATGAAACAGTAGTTAGAAGTAGAAAAGTTCTAACAGAAACCATAAAGCTCATCTACAGCCACACTACACTGGATACGCCCAATCTCATCTGATCTTGGAAGCGAAGCAGTGTTGGGCCTGGTTAGTACTTGGATGGGAGACCACCTGGGAATACAAGGTGCTGTAGATATTTTTATACTACCAACATCGTTCTGTTGATGCATTCCATTTTCAAACGTATTCATTTATGAACCAGTAGTTAGAAGTAGAAAAGTACTAACAGAAACCATAAAGCTCTTCTACAGCCACACCATACTGGATATGCCCAATCTCATCTCATCTTGGAAGCTAAGCAGTGTTGGGCCTGATTAGTACTTGGATGGGAGACCACCTGGGAATACAAGGTGCTGTAGATAATTTTATACTGCCAACACCGTTCTGTTGATGCATTCCATTTTAAAACGTATTCATTTATGAACCAGTAGTTAGAAGTAGAAAAGTTATAACAGAAACCACAAAGTTCATCTACAGCCACACCACACTGGATACGCCCAATCTCATCTGATCTTGGAAGCTAAACAGTGTTGGGCCTGGTTAGTACTTGGATGGGAGACCACCTGGGAATACAAGGTGCTGTAGATAATTTTATACTGCCAACACCGTTCTGTTGATGCATTCCATTTTCAAACGTATTCATTTATGAACAAGTAGTTAGAAGTAGAAAAGTTCTAACAGAAACCAGAAAATTCATCTACAGCCACACCACACTGGATACGCCTAATCTCATCTGATCTTGGAAGCTAAGCAGTGTTGGGCCTGGTTAGTACTTGGATGGGAGACCACCTGGGAATACAAGGTGCTGTAGATATTTTTATACTACCAACACCGTTCTGTTGATGCATTCCATTTTCAAACGTATTCATTTATGAACCAGTAGTTAGAAGTAGAAAAGTTCTAACAGAAAACATAAAGCTCATCTACAGCCAAGCCACACTGGATACGCCCAATCTCATCTGATCTTGGAAGCTAAGCAGAGTTGGGCCTGGTTAGTACTTGGATGGGAGACCACCTGGGAATACTAGGTGCTGTAGATATTTTTATACTACCAACACCGTTCTGTTGATGCATTCCATTTTCAAACGTATTCATTTATGAACCAGTAGTTAGAAGTAGAAAAGTTCTAACAGAAACCACAAAGCTCATCTACAGCCACACCACACTGGATACGCCCAATCTCATCTGATCTTGGAAGCTAAGCAGTGTTGGGCCTGGTTAGTGCTTGGATGGGAGACCACCTGGGTATACAAGGTGCTGTAGATATTTTTATACCGCCAACACCGTTCTGTTGATGCATTCCATTTTCAAATGTATTCATTTATGAACCAGTAGTTAGAAGTAGAAAAGTTCTAACAGAAACGACAAAGCTCATCTACAGCCACACCACACTGGATACGCCCAATCTTATCTGATCTTGGAAGCTAAGCAGTGTTGGGCCTGGTTAGTACTTGGATGGGAGACCACCTGGGAATACAAGGTGCTTAGATATTTTTATACTGCCAACACCGTTCTGTTGATGCATTCCATTTTCAAACGTATTCATTTATGAACCAGTAGTTAGAAGTAGAAAATTTCTAACAGAAACCACAAAGCTCATCTACAGCCACACCACACTGGATACGCCCAATCTCATCTGATCTTGGAAGCTAAGCAGTGTTGGGCATGGTTAGTACTTGGATGGGAGACCACCTGGGAATACAAGGTGCTGTAGATATTTTTATACTGCAAACACCGTTCTGTTGATGCATTCCATTTTCAAACGTATTCATTTATGAACCAGTAGTTAGAAGTAGAAAAGTTATAACAGAAACCACAAAGTTCATCTACAGCCACACCACACTGGATACGCCCAATCTCATCTGATCTTGGAAGCTAAACAGTGTTGGGCCTGGTTAGTACTTGGATGGGAGACCACCTGGGAATACAAGGTGCTGTAGATAATTTTATACTGCCAACACCGTTCTGTTGATGCATTCCATTTTCAAACGTATTCATTTATGAACAAGTAGTTAGAAGTAGAAAAGTTCTAACAGAAACCAGAAAATTCATCTACAGCCACACCACACTGGATACGCCTAATCTCATCTGATCTTGGAAGCGAAGCAGTGTTGGGCCTGGTTAGTACTTGGATGGGAGACCACCTGGGAATACAAGGTGCTGTAGATATTTTTATACTACCAACATCGTTCTGTTGATGCATTCCATTTTCAAACGTATTCATTTATGAACCAGTAGTTAGAAGTAGAAAAGTACTAACAGAAACCATAAAGCTCTTCTACAGCCACACCACACTGGATATGCCCAATCTCATCTCATCTTGGAAGCTAAGCAGTGTTGGGCCTGATTAGTACTTGGATGGGAGACCACCTGGGAATACAAGGTGCTGTAGATAATTTTATACTGCCAACACCGTTCTGTTGATGCATTCCATTTTAAAACGTATTCATTTATGAACCAGTAGTTAGAAGTAGAAAAGTTATAACAGAAACCACAAAGTTCATCTACAGCCATACCACACTGGATACGCCCAATCTCATCTGATCTTGGAAGCTAAGCAGTGTTGGGCCTGGTTAGTACTTGGATGGGAGACCACCTGGGAATACAAGGTGCTGTAGATATTTTTATACTGCCAACACCATTCTGTTGATGCATTCCATTTTAAAATGTATTCATTTATGAACCAGTAGTTAGAAGTAGAAAAGTTCTAACAGAAACCAGAAAGTTCATCTACAGCCACACCACACTGGATACGCCCAATCTCATCTGATCTTGGAAGCTAAGCAGTGTTGGGCCTGGTTAGTACTTGGATGGGAGACCACCTGGGAATACAAGGTGCTGTAGATATTTTTATACTACCAACACCGTTCTGTTGATGCATTCCATTTTCAAACGTATTCATTTATGAACCAGTAGTTAGAAGTAGAAAAGTTCTAACAGAAACCAGAAAGTTCATCTACAGCAACACCACACTGGATACGCCCAATCTCATCTGATCTTGGAAGCTAAGCAGTGTTGGGCCTGGTTAGTACTTGGATGGGAGACCACCTGGGAATACAAGGTGCTGTAGATATTTTTATACTGCCAACACAGTTCTGTTGATGCATTCCATTTTCAAACGCATTCATTTATGAACCAGTAGTTAGAAGTAGAAAAGTTCTAACAGAATCCACAAAGCTCATCTACAGCCACACCACACTGGATACGCCCAATCTCATCTGATCTTGGAAGCTAAGCAGTGTTGGGCCTGGTTAGTACTTAGATGGGAGACAACCTGGGAATACAAGGTGCTGTAGATATTTTTATACTACCAACACCGTTCTGTTGATGCATTCCATTTTCAAACGTATTCATTTATGAAACAGTAGTTAGAAGTAGAAAAGTTCTAACAGAAACCATAAAGCTCATCTACAGCCACACTACACTGGATACGCCCAATCTCATCTGATCTTGGAAGCGAAGCAGTGTTGGGCCTGGTTAGTACTTGGATGGGAGACCACCTGGGAATACAAGGTGCTGTAGATATTTTTATACTACCAACATCGTTCTGTTGATGCATTCCATTTTCAAACGTATTCATTTATGAACCAGTAGTTAGAAGTAGAAAAGTACTAACAGAAACCATAAAGCTCTTCTACAGCCACACCACACTGGATATGCCCAATCTCATCTCATCTTGGAAGCTAAGCAGTGTTGGGCCTGATTAGTACTTGGATGGGAGACCACCTGGGAATACAAGGTGCTGTAGATAATTTTATACTGCCAACACCGTTCTGTTGATGCATTCCATTTTAAAACGTATTCATTTATGAACCAGTAGTTAGAAGTAGAAAAGTTATAACAGAAACCACAAAGTTCATCTACAGCCACACCACACTGGATACGCCCAATCTCATCTGATCTTGGAAGCTAAACAGTGTTGGGCCTGGTTAGTACTTGGATGGGAGACCACCTGGGAATACAAGGTGCTGTAGATAATTTTATACTGCCAACACCGTTCTGTTGATGCATTCCATTTTCAAACGTATTCATTTATGAACAAGTAGTTAGAAGTAGAAAAGTTCTAACAGAAACCAGAAAATTCATGTACAGCCACACCACACTGGATACGCCTAATCTCATCTGATCTTGGAAGCGAAGCAGTGTTGGGCCTGGTTAGTACTTGGATGGGAGACCACCTGGGAATACAAGGTGCTGTAGATATTTTTATACTACCAACATCGTTCTGTTGATGCATTCCATTTTCAAACGTATTCATTTATGAACCAGTAGTTAGAAGTAGAAAAGTACTAACAGAAACCATAAAGCTCTTCTACAGCCACACCACACTGGATATGCCCAATCTCATCTCATCTTGGAAGCTAAGCAGTGTTGGGCCTGATTAGTACTTGGATGGGAGACCACCTGGGAATACAAGGTGCTGTAGATAATTTTATACTGCCAACACCGTTCTGTTGATGCATTCCATTTTAAAACGTATTCATTTATGAACCAGTAGTTAGAAGTAGAAAAGTTATAACAGAAACCAGAAAGTTCATCTACAGCCACACCACACTGGATACGCCCAATCTCATCTGATCTTGGAAGCTAAGCAGTGTTGGGCCTGGTTAGTACTTGGATGGGAGACCACCTGGGAATACAAGGTGCTGTAGATATTTTTATACTACCAACACCGTTCTGTTGATGCATTCCATTTTCAAACGTATTCATTTATGAACCAGTAGTTAGAAGTAGAAAAGTTCTAACAGAAACCAGAAAGTTCATCTACAGCAACACCACACTGGATACGCCCAATCTCATCTGATCTTGGAAGCTAAGCAGTGTTGGGCCTGGTTAGTACTTGGATGGGAGACCACCTGGGAATACAAGGTGCTGTAGATATTTTTATACTGCCAACACAGTTCTGTTGATGCATTCCATTTTCAAACGTATTCATTTATGAACCAGTAGTTAGAAGTAGAAAAGTTCTAACAGAATCCACAAAGCTCATCTACAGCCACACCACACTGGATACGCCCAATCTCATCTGATCTTGGAAGCTAAGCAGTGTTGGGCCTGGTTAGTACTTAGATGGGAGACAACCTGGGAATACAAGGTGCTGTAGATATTTTTATACTACCAACACCGTTCTGTTGATGCATTCCATTTTCAAACGTATTCATTTATGAAACAGTAGTTAGAAGTAGAAAAGTTCTAACAGAAACCATAAAGCTCATCTACAGCCACACTACACTGGATACGCCCAATCTCATCTGATCTTGGAAGCGAAGCAGTGTTGGGCCTGGTTAGTACTTGGATGGGAGACCACCTGGGAATACAAGGTGCTGTAGATATTTTTATACTACCAACATCGTTCTGTTGATGCATTCCATTTTCAAACGTATTCATTTATGAACCAGTAGTTAGAAGTAGAAAAGTACTAACAGAAACCATAAAGCTCTTCTACAGCCACACCATACTGGATATGCCCAATCTCATCTCATCTTGGAAGCTAAGCAGTGTTGGGCCTGATTAGTACTTGGATGGGAGACCACCTGGGAATACAAGGTGCTGTAGATAATTTTATACTGCCAACACCGTTCTGTTGATGCATTCCATTTTAAAACGTATTCATTTATGAACCAGTAGTTAGAAGTAGAAAAGTTATAACAGAAACCACAAAGTTCATCTACAGCCACACCACACTGGATACGCCCAATCTCATCTGATCTTGGAAGCTAAACAGTGTTGGGCCTGGTTAGTACTTGGATGGGAGACCACCTGGGAATACAAGGTGCTGTAGATAATTTTATACTGCCAACACCGTTCTGTTGATGCATTCCATTTTCAAACGTATTCATTTATGAACAAGTAGTTAGAAGTAGAAAAGTTCTAACAGAAACCAGAAAATTCATCTACAGCCACACCACACTGGATACGCCTAATCTCATCTGATCTTGGAAGCTAAGCAGTGTTGGGCCTGGTTAGTACTTGGATGGGAGACCACCTGGGAATACAAGGTGCTGTAGATATTTTTATACTACCAACACCGTTCTGTTGATGCATTCCATTTTCAAACGTATTCATTTATGAACCAGTAGTTAGAAGTAGAAAAGTTCTAACAGAAAACATAAAGCTCATCTACAGCCAAGCCACACTGGATACGCCCAATCTCATCTGATCTTGGAAGCTAAGCAGAGTTGGGCCTGGTTAGTACTTGGATGGGAGACCACCTGGGAATACTAGGTGCTGTAGATATTTTTATACTACCAACACCGTTCTGTTGATGCATTCCATTTTCAAACGTATTCATTTATGAACCAGTAGTTAGAAGTAGAAAAGTTCTAACAGAAACCACAAAGCTCATCTACAGCCACACCACACTGGATACGCCCAATCTCATCTGATCTTGGAAGCTAAGCAGTGTTGGGCCTGGTTAGTGCTTGGATGGGAGACCACCTGGGTATACAAGGTGCTGTAGATATTTTTATACCGCCAACACCGTTCTGTTGATGCATTCCATTTTCAAATGTATTCATTTATGAACCAGTAGTTAGAAGTAGAAAAGTTCTAACAGAAACGACAAAGCTCATCTACAGCCACACCACACTGGATACGCCCAATCTTATCTGATCTTGGAAGCTAAGCAGTGTTGGGCCTGGTTAGTACTTGGATGGGAGACCACCTGGGAATACAAGGTGCTTAGATATTTTTATACTGCCAACACCGTTCTGTTGATGCATTCCATTTTCAAACGTATTCATTTATGAACCAGTAGTTAGAAGTAGAAAATTTCTAACAGAAACCACAAAGCTCATCTACAGCCACACCACACTGGATACGCCCAATCTCATCTGATCTTGGAAGCTAAGCAGTGTTGGGCATGGTTAGTACTTGGATGGGAGACCACCTGGGAATACAAGGTGCTGTAGATATTTTTATACTGCAAACACCGTTCTGTTGATGCATTCCATTTTCAAACGTATTCATTTATGAACCAGTAGTTAGAAGTAGAAAAGTTCTAACAGAAACCACAAAGCTCATCTACAGCCACACCACACTGGATACGCCCAATCTCATCTGATCTTGGAAGCTAAGCAGTGTTGGGCCTGGTTAGTACTTGGATGGGAGACCACCTGGGAATACAAGGTGCTGTAGATATTTTTATACTACCAACACCGTTCTGTTGATGCATTCCATTTTCAAACGTATTCATTTATGAAACAGTAGTTAGAAGTAGAAAAGTTCTAACAGAAACCATAAAGCTCATCTACAGCCACACCACACTAGATACGCCCAATCTCATCTGATCTTGGAAGCTAAGCAGTGTTGGGCCTGGTTAGTACTTGGATGGGAGACCACCTGGGAATACAAGGTGCTGTAGATATTTTTATACTACCAACACCGTTCTGTTGATGCATTCCATTTTAAAATGTATTCATTTATGAACCAGTAGTTAGAAGTAGAAAAGTACTAACAGAAACCATAAAGCTCTTCTACAGCCACACCACACTGGATATGCCCAATCTCATCTGATCTTGGAAGCTAAGCAGTGTTGGGCCTGGTTAGTACTTGGATGGGAGACCACCTGGGAATACAAGGTGCTGTAGATATTTTTATACTGCCAACACCATTCTATTGATGCATTCCATTTTAAAATGTATTCATTTATGAACCAGTAGTTAGAAGTAGAAAAGTTCTAACAGAAACCAGAAAGTTCATCTACAGCCACACCACACTGGATACGCCCAATCTCATCTGATCTTGGAAGCTAAGCAGTGTTGGGCCTGGTTAGTACTTGGATGGGAGACCACCTGGGAATACAAGGTGCTGTAGATATTTTTATACTACCAACACCGTTCTGTTGATGCATTCCATTTTCAAACGTATTCATTTATGAACCAGTAGTTAGAAGTAGAAAAGTTCTAACAGAAACCATAAAGCTCATCTAGAGCCAAGCCACACTGGATACGCCCAATCTCATCTGATCTTGGAAGCTAAGCAGTGTTGGGCCTGGTTAGTACTTGGATGGGAGACCACCTGGGAATACAAGGTGCTGTAGATATTTTTATACTACCAACACCGTTCTGTTGATGCATTCCTTTTTCAAACGTATTCATTTATGAACCAGTAGTTAGAAGTAGAAAAGTTCTAACAGAAACCACAAAGCTCATCTACAGCCACACCACACTGGATACGCCCAATCTCATCTGATCTTGGAAGCTAAGCAGTGTTGGGCCTGGTTAGTACTTGGATGGGAGACCACCTGGGAATATAAAAGGTGCTGTAGATATTTTTATACTGCCAACACCGTTCTGTTGATGCATTCCATTTTCAAACGTATTCATTTATGAACCAGTAGTTAGAAGTAGAAAAGTTCTAACAGAAATCATAAAGCTCATCTACAGCCAAGCCACACTGGATACGCCCAATCTCATCTGATCTTGGAAGCTAAGCAGAGTTAGGCCTGGTTAGTACTTGGATGGGAGACCACCTGGGAATACAAGGTGCTGTAGATATTTTTATACTACCAACACCGTTCTGTTGATGCATTCCATTTTCAAACGTATTCATTTATGAACCAGTAGTTAGAAGTAGAAAAGTTCTAACAGAAACCACAAAGCTCATCTACAGCCACACCACACTGGATACGCCCAATCTCATCTGATCTTGGAAGCTAAGCAGTGTTGGGTCTGGTTAGTACTTGGATGGGAGACCACCTGGGAATACAAGGTGCTGTAGATGTTTTTATACTGCCAACACCGTTCTGTTGATGCATTCCATTTTCAAATGTATTCATTTATGAACCAGTAGTTAGAAGTAGAAAAGTTCTAACAGAAACGACAAAGTTCATCTACAGCCACACTACACTGGATACGCCCAATCTCATCTGATCTTGGAAGCTAAACAGTGTTGGGCCTGGTTAGTACTTGGATGGGAGACCACCTGGGAATACAAGGTGCTGTAGATAATTTTATACTGCCAACACCGTTCTGTTGATGCATTCCATTTTCAAACGTATTCATTTATGAACCAGTAGTTAGAAGTAGAAAAGTTCTAACAGAAACCACAAAGCTCATCTACAGCCACACCACACTGGATACGCCCAATCTCATCTGATCTTGGAAGCTAAGCAGTGTTGGGCCTGGTTAGTACTTGGATGGGAGACCATCTGGGAATATAAAAGGTGCTGTAGATATTTTTATACTGCCAACACCGTTCTGTTGATGCATTCCATTTTCAAATGTATTCATTTATGAACCAGTAGTTAGAAGTAGAAAAGTTCTAACAGAAACCATAAAGCTCATCTACAGCCACACCACACTGGATATGCCCAATCTCATCTGATCTTGGAAGCTAAGCAGTGTTGGGCCTGGTTAGTACTTGGATGGGAGACCACCTGGTAATACAAGGTGCTGTAGATAATTTTATACTGCCAACACCGTTCTGTTGATGCATTCCATTTTAAAACGTATTCATTTATGAACCAGTAGTTAGAAGTAGAAAAGTTCTAACAGAAACCACAAAGTTCATCTACAGCCACACCACACTGGATACGCCCAATCTCATTTGATCTTGGAAGCTAAGCAGTGTTGGGCCTGGTTAGTACTTGGATGGGAGACCACCTGGGAATACATGGTGCTGTAGATAATTTTATACTGCCAACACCGTTCTGTTGATGCATTCCATTTTCAAACGTATTCTTTTATGAACCAGTAGTTAGAAGTAGAAAAGTTCTAACAGAAACCACAAAGTTCATCTACAGCCACACCACACTGGATACGCCCAATCTCATCTGATCTTGGAAGCTAAGCAGTGTTGGGCCTGGTTAGTACTTGGATGGGAGACCACCTGGGAATACAAGGTGCTGTAGATATTTTTATACTGCCAACACCGTTCTGTTGATGCATTCTATTTTCAAACGTATTCATTTATGAACCAGTAGTTAGAAGTAGAAAAGTTCTAACAGAAACCACAAAGCTCATCTACAGCCACAACACAGTGGATACGCCCAATCTCATCTGATCTTGAAAGCTAAGCAGTGTTGGGCCTGGTTAGTACTTGGATGGGAGACCACCTGGGAATATAAAAGGTGCTGTAGATATTTTTATACTGCCAACACCGTTCTGTTGATGCATTCTATTTTCAAACGTATTCATTTATGAACCAGTAGTTAGAAGTAGAAAAGTTCTAACAGAAATCATAAAGCTCATCTACAGCCAAGCCACACTGGATACGCCCAATCTCATCTGATCTTGGAAGCTAAGCAGAGTTAGGCCTTGTTAGTATTTGGATGGGAGACCACCTGGGAATACAAGGTGCTGTAGATATTTTTATACTACCAACACCGTTCTGTTGATGCATTCCATTTTCAAACGTATTCATTTATGAACCAGTAGTTAGAAGTAGAAAAGTTCTAACAGAAACCACAAAGCTCATCTACAGCCACACCACACTGGATACGCCCAATCTCATCTGATCTTGGAAGCTAAGCAGTGTTGGGCCTGGTTAGTACTTGGATGGGAGACCACCTGGGAATACAAGGTGCTGTAGATGTTTTTATACTGCCAACACCGTTCTGTTGATGCATTCCATTTTCAAATGTATTCATTTATGAACCAGTAGTTAGAAGTAGAAAAGTTCTAACAGAAACGACAAAGTTCGTCTACAGCCACACTACACTGGATACGCCCAATCTCATCTGATCTTGGAAGCTAAACAGTGTTGGGCCTGGTTAGTACTTGGATGGGAGACCACCTGGCAATACAAGGTGCTGTAGATAATTTTATACTGCCAACACCGTTCTGTTGATGCATTCCATTTTAAAATGTATTCATTTATGAACCAGTAGTTAGAAGTAGAAAAGTTCTAACAGAAACCAAAAAGTTCATCTACAGCTACACCATACTGGATACGTCCAATCTCATCTGATCTTGGAAGCTAAGCAGTGTTGGGCCTGGTTAGTACTTGGATGGGAGACCACCTGGGAATACAAGGTGCTGTAGATATTTTTATACTACCAACACCGTTCTGTTGATGCATTCCATTTTCAAACGTATTCATTTATGAAACAGTAGTTAGAAGTAGAAAAGTTCTAACAGAAACCATAAAGCTCATCTACAGCCACACCACACTAGATACGCCCAATCTCATCTGATCTTGGAAGCTAAGCAGTGTTGGGCCTGGTTAGTACTTGGATGGGAGACCACCTGGGAATACAAGGTGCTGTAGATAATTTTATACTGCCAACACCGTTCTGTTGATGCATTCCATTTTCAAACGTATTCATTTATGAACCAGTAGTTAGAAGTAGAAAAGTTTTAACAGAAACCACAAAGCTCATATACAGCCACACCACACTGGATACGCCCAATTTCATCTGATCTTGGAAGCTAAGCAGTGTTGGGCCTGGTTAGTACTTGGATGGGAGACCACCTGGGAATACAAGGTGCTGTAGATAATTTTATACTGCCAACACCGTTCTGTTGATGCATTCCATTTTCAAACGTATTCATTTATGAACCAGTAGTTAGAAGTAGAAAAGTTTTAACAGAAACCACAAAGCTCATATACAGCCACACCACACTGGATACGCCCAATTTCATCTGATCTTGGAAGCTAAGCAGTGTTGGGCCTGGTTAGTACTTGGATGGGAGACCACCGGGGAATACAAGGTGCTGTAGATAATTTTATACTGCCAACACCGTTCTGTTGATGCATTCCATTTTCAAACGTATTCATTTATGAACCAGTAGTTAGAAGTAGAAAAGTTTTAACAGAAACCACAAAGCTAATCTACAGCCACACCACACTGGATACGCCCAATCTCATCTGATCTTGGAAGCTAAGCAGTGTTGGGCCTGGTTAGTACTTGGATGGGAGACCACCTGGGAATACAAGGTGCTGTAGATATTTTTATACTACCAACACCGTTCTGTTGATGCATTCCATTTTCAAACGTATTCATTTATGAAACAGTAGTTAGAAGTAGAAAAGTTCTAACAGAAACCATAAAGCTCATCTACAGCCACACCACACTAGATACGCCCAATCTCATCTGATCTTGGAAGCTAAGCAGTGTTGGGCCTGGTTAGTACTTGGATGGGAGACCACCTGGGAATACAAGGTGCTGTAGATAATTTTATACTGCCAACACCGTTCTGTTGATGCATTCCATTTTCAAACGTATTCATTTATGAACCAGTAGTTAGAAGTAGAAAAGTTTTAACAGAAACCACAAAGCTCATATACAGCCACACCACACTGGATACGCCCAATTTCATCTGATCTAGGAAGCTAAGCAGTGTTGGGCCTGGTTAGTACTTGGATGGGAGACCACCTGGGAATACAAGGTGCTGTAGATAATTTTATACTGCCAACACCGTTCTGTTGATGCATTCCATTTTCAAACGTATTCATTTATGAACCAGTAGTTAGAAGTAGAAAAGTTTTAACAGAAACCACAAAGCTAATCTACAGCCACACCACACTGGATACGCCCAATCTCATCTGATCTTGGAAGCTAAGCAGTGTTGGGCCTGGTTAGTACTTGGATGGGAGACCACCAGGGAAAACAAGGTGCTGTAGATATTTTTATACTACCAACACCGTTCTGTTGATGCATTCCATTTTCAAACGTATTCATTTATGAAACAGTAGTTAGAAGTAGAAAAGTTCTAACAGAAACCATAAAGCTCATCTACAGCCACACCACACTAGATACGCCCAATCTCATCTGATCTTGGAAGCTATGCAGTGTTGGGCCTGGTTAGTACTTGGATGGGAGACCACCTGGGAATACAAGGTGCTGTAGATATTTTTATACTACCAACACCGTTCTGTTGATGCATTCCATTTTCAAATGTATTCATTTATGAACCAGTAGTTAGAAGTAGAAAAGTACTAACAGAAACCATAAAGCTCTTCTACAGCCACACCACACTGGATATGCCCAATCTCATCTGATCTTGGAAGCTAAGCAGTGTTGGGCCTGGTTAGTACTTGGATGGGAGACCACCTGGGAATACAAGGTGCTGTAGATATTTTTATACTGCCAACACCATTCTGTTGATGCATTCCATTTTAAAATGTATTCATTTATGAACCAGTAGTTAGAAGTAGAAAAGTTCTAACAGAAACCAGAAAGTTCATCTACAGCCACACCACACTGGATACGCCCAATCTCATCTGATCTTGGAAGCTAAGCAGTGTTGGGCCTGGTTAGTACTTGGATGGGAGACCACCTGGGAATACAAGGTGCTGTAGATATTTTTATACTACCAACACCGTTCTGTTGATGCATTCCATTTTCAAACGTATTCATTTATGAACCAGTAGTTAGAAGTAGAAAAGTTCTAACAGAAACCATAAAGCTCATCTAGAGCCAAGCCACACTGGATACGCCCAATCTCATCTGATCTTGGAAGCTAAGCAGTGTTGGGCCTGGTTAGTACTTGGATGGGAGACCACCTGGGAATACAAGGTGCTGTAGATATTTTTATACTACCAACACCGTTCTGTTGATGCATTCCTTTTTCAAACGTATTCATTTATGAACCAGTAGTTAGAAGTAGAAAAGTTCTAACAGAAACCACAAAGCTCATCTACAGCCACACCACACTGGATATGCCCAATCTCATCTGATCTTGGAAGCTAAGCAGTGTTGGGCCTGGTTAGTACTTGGATGGGAGACCACCTGGGAATACAAGGTGCTGTAGATATTTTTATACCGCCAACACCGTTCTGTTGATGCATTCCATTTTCAAATGTATTCATTTATGAACCAGTAGTTAGAAGTAGAAAAGTTCTAACAGAAACCACAAAGCTCATCTACAGCCACACCACACTGGATACGCCCAATCTCATCTGATCTTGGAAGCTAAGCAGTGTTGGGCCTGGTTAGTACTTGGATGGGAGAACACCTGGGAATACAATGTGCTGTAGATATTTTTATACTGCCAACACCGTTCTGTTGATGCATTCCATTTTAAAATGTAATCATTTATGAACCAGTAGTTAGAAGTAGAAAAGTTCAAACAGAAACCACAAAGCTCATCTACAGCCACACCACACTGGATACGCCCAATCTCATCTGATCTTGGAAGCTAAGCAGTGTTGGGCCTGGTTAGTACTTGGATGGGAGAACACCTGGGAATACAAGGTGCTGTAGATATTTTTATACTGCCAACACCGTTCTGTTGATGCATTCCATTTTCAAATGTATTCATTTATGAACCAGTAGTTAGAAGTAGAAAAGTTCTAACAGAAACCATAAAGCTCATCTACAGCCACACCACACTGGATACGCCCAATCTCATCTGATCTTGGAAGCTAAGCAGTGTTGGGCCTGGTTAGTACTTGGATGGGAGACCACCTGGGAATATAAAAGGTGCTGTAGATATATTTATACTGCCAACACCGTTCTGTTGATGCATTCCATTTTCAAATGTATTCATTTATGAACCAGTAGTTAGAAGTAGAAAAGTTCTAACAGAAACCATAAAGCTCATCTACAGCCACACCACACTGGATATGCCCAATCTCATCTGATCTTGGAAGCTAAGCAGTGTTGGGCCTGGTTAGTACTTGGATGGGAGACCACCTGGTAATACAAGGTGCTGTAGATAATTTTATACTGCCAACACCGTTCTGTTGATGCATTCCATTTTAAAATGTATTCATTTATGAACCAGTAGTTAGAAGTAGAAAAGTTCAAACAGAAACCACAAAGCTCATCTACAGCCACACCACACTGGATACGCCCAATCTCATCTGATCTTGGAAGCTAAGCAGTGTTGGGCCTGGTTAGTACTTGGATGGGAGAACACCTGGGAATACAAGGTGCTGTAGATATTTTTATACTGCCAACACCGTTCTGTTGATGCATTCCATTTTCAAACGTATTCATTTATGAACCAGTAGTTAGAAGTAGAAAAGTTCTAACAGAAACCACAAAGCTCATCTACAGCCACACCACACTGGATACGCCCAATCTCATCTGATCTTGGAAGCTAAGCAGTGTTGGGCCTGGTTAGTACTTGGATGGGAGACCACCTGGGAATACAAGGTGCTGTAGATATTTTTATACTGCCAACACCGTTCTGTTGATGCATTCCATTTTCAAACATATTCATTTATGAACCAGTAGTTAGAAGTAGAAAAGTTCTAACAGAAACCAGAAAGTTCATCTACAGCAACACCACACTGGATACGCCCAATCTCATCTGATCTTGGAAGCTAAGCAGTGTTGGGCCTGGTTAGTACTTGGATGGGAGACCACCTGGGAATACAAGGTGCTGTAGATATTTTTATACTGCCAACACAGTTCTGTTGATGCATGCCATTTTCAAACGTATTCATTTATGAACCAGTAGTTAGAAGTAGAAAAGTTCTAACAGAATCCACAAAGCTCATCTACAGCCACACCACACTGGATACGCCCAATCTCATCTGATCTTGGAAGCTAAGCAGTGTTGGGCCTGGTTAGTACTTGGATGGGAGACCACCTGGGAATACAATGTGCTGTAGATATTTTTATACTGCCAACACCGTTCTGTTGATGCATTCCATTTTAAAATGTATTCATTTATGAACCAGTAGTTAGAAGTAGAAAAGTTCAAACAGAAACCACAAAGCTCATCTACAGCCACACCACACTAAATACGCCCAATCTCATCTGATCTTGGAAGCTAAGCAGTGTTGGGCCTGGTTAGTACTTGGATGGGAGACCACCTGGGAATACAAGGTGCTGTAGATATTTTTATACTGCCAACACCGTTCTGTTGATGCATTCCATTTTCAAATGTATTCATTTATGAACCAGTAGTTAGAAGTAGAAAAGTTCTAACAGAAACCATAAAGCTCATCTACAGCCACACCACACTGGATACGCCCAATCTCATCTGATCTTGGAAGCTAAGCAGTGTTGGGCCTGGTTAGTACTTGGATGGGAGACCACCTGGGAATATAAAAGGTGCTGTAGATATATTTATACTGCCAACACCGTTCTGTTGATGCATTCCATTTTCAAATGTATTCATTTATGAACCAGTAGTTAGAAGTAGAAAAGTTCTAACAGAAACCATAAAGCTCATCTACAGCCACACCACACTGGATATGCCCAATCTCATCTGATCTTGGAAGCTAAGCAGTGTTGGGCCTGGTTAGTACTTGGATGGGAGACCACCTGGTAATACAAGGTGCTGTAGATAATTTTATACTGCCAACACCGTTCTGTTGATGCATTCCATTTTAAAATGTATTCATTTATGAACCAGTAGTTAGAAGTAGAAAAGTTCAAACAGAAACCACAAAGCTCATCTACAGCCACACCACACTGGATACGCCCAATCTCATCTGATCTTGGAAGCTAAGCAGTGTTGGGCCTGGTTAGTACTTGGATGGGAGACCACCTGGGAATACAAGGTGCTGTAGATATTTTTATACTGCCAACACAGTTCTGTTGATGCATTCCATTTTCAAACGTATTCATTTATGAACCAGTAGTTAGAAGTAGAAAAGTTCTAACAGAATCCACAAAGCTCATCTACAGCCACACCACACTGGATACGCCCAATCTCATCTGATCTTGGAAGCTAAGCAGTGTTGGGCCTGGTTAGTACTTAGATGGGAGACAACCTGGGAATACAAGGTGCTGTAGATATTTTTATACTACCAACACCGTTCTGTTGATGCATTCCATTTTCAAACGTATTCATTTATGAAACAGTAGTTAGAAGTAGAAAAGTTCTAACAGAAACCATAAAGCTCATCTACAGCCACACTACACTGGATACGCCCAATCTCATCTGATCTTGGAAGCGAAGCAGTGATGGGCCTGGTTAGTACTTGGATGGGAGACCACCTGGGAATACAAGGTGCTGTAGATATTTTTATACTACCAACATCGTTCTGTTGATGCATTCCATTTTCAAACGTATTCATTTATGAACCGGTAGTTAGAAGTAGAAAAGTACTAACAGAAACCATAAAGCTCTTCTACAGCCACACCACACTGGATATGCCCAATCTCATCTCATCTTGGAAGCTAAGCAGTGTTGGGCCTGATTAGTACTTGGATGGGAGACCACCTGGGAATACAAGGTGCTGTAGATAATTTTATACTGCCAACACCGTTCTGTTGATGCATTCCATTTTAAAACGTATTCATTTATGAACCAGTAGTTAGAAGTAGAAAAGTTATAACAGAAACCACAAAGTTCATCTACAGCCACACCACACTGGATACGCCCAATCTCATCTGATCTTGGAAGCTAAACAGTGTTGGGCCTTGTTAGTACTTGGATGGGAGACCACCTGGGAATACAAGGTGCTGTAGATAATTTTATACTGCCAACACCGTTCTGTTGATGCATTCCATTTTCAAACGTATTCATTTATGAACAAGTAGTTAGAAGTAGAAAAGTTCTAACAGAAACCAGAAAATTCATCTACAGCCACACCACACTGGATACGCCTAATCTCATCTGATCTTGGAAGCTAAGCAGTGTTGGGCCTGGTTAGTACTTGGATGGGAGACCACCTGGGAATACAAGGTGCTGTAGATATTTTTATACTACCAACACCGTTCTGTTGATGCATTCCATTTTCAAACGTATTCATTTATGAACCAGTAGTTAGAAGTAGAAAAGTTCTAACAGAAAACATAAAGCTCATCTACAGCCAAGCCACACTGGATACGCCCAATCTCATCTGATCTTGGAAGCTAAGCAGAGTTGGGCCTGGTTAGTACTTGGATGGGAGACCACCTGGGAATACTAGGTGCTGTAGATATTTTTATACTACCAACACCGTTCTGTTGATGCATTCCATTTTCAAACGTATTCATTTATGAACCAGTAGTTAGAAGTAGAAAAGTTCTAACAGAAACCACAAAGCTCATCTGCAGCCACACCACACTGGATACGCCCAATCTCATCTGATCTTGGAAGCTAAGCAGTGTTGGGCCTGGTTAGTACTTGGATGGGAGACCACCTGGGAATACAAGGTGCTGTAGATGTTTTTATACTGCCAACACCGTTCTGTTGATGCGTTCCATTTTCAAATGTGTTCATTTATGAACCAGTCGTTAGAAGTAGAAAAGTTCTAACAGAAACCACAAAGTTCATCTACAGCCACACCACACTGGATATGCCCAATCTCATCTGATCTTGGAAGCTAAACAGTGTTGGGCCTGGTTAGTACTTGGATGGGAGACCACCTGGGAATACAAGGTGCTGTAGATAATTTTATACTGCCAACACCGTTCTGTTGATGCATTCCATTTTCAAACGTATTCATTTATGAACCAGTAGTTAGAAGTAGAAAAGTTCTAACAGAAACCACAAAGTTCATCTACAGCCACACCACACTGGATACGCCCAATCTCATCTGATCTTGGAAGCTAAGCAGTGTTGGGCCTGGTTAGTACTTGGATGGGAGACCACCTGGGAATACAAGGTGCTGTAGATATTTTTATACTGCCAACACCGTTCTGTTGATGCATTCCATTTTCAAACGTATTCATTTATGAACCAGTAGTTAGAAGTAGAAAAGTTCTAACAGAAACCACAAAGCTCATCTACAGCCACACCACACTGGATACGCCCAATCTCATCTGATCTTGGAAGCTAAGCAGTGTTGGGCCTGGTTAGTACTTGGATGGGAGACCACCTGGGAATACAAGGTGCTGTAGATATTTTTATACTGCCAACACCGTTCTGTTGATGCATTCCATTTTCAAACGTATTCATTTATGAACCAGTAGTTAGAAGTAGAAAAGTTCTAACAGAAACCACAAAGCTCATCTACAGCCACACCACACTGGATACGCCCAATCTCATCTGATCTTGGAAGCTAAGCAGTGTTGGGCCTGGTTAGTACTTGGATGGGAGAACACCTGGGAATACAAGGTGCTGTAGATATTTTTATACTGCCAACACCGTTCTGTTGATGCATTCCATTTTCAAACGTATTCATTTATGAACCAGTAGTTAGAAGTAGAAAAGTTCTAACAGAAACCACAAAGCTCATCTACAGCCACACCACACTGGATACGCCCAATCTCATCTGATCTTGGAAGCTAAGCAGTGTTGGGCCTGGTTAGTACTTGGATGGGAGACCACCTGGGAATACAAGGTGCTGTAGATATTTTTATACTGCCAACACCGTTCTGTTGATGCATTCCATTTTCAAACATATTCATTTATGAACCAGTAGTTAGAAGTAGAAAAGTTCTAACAGAAACCAGAAAGTTCATCTACAGCCACACCACACTGGATACGCCCAATCTCATCTGATCTTGGAAGCTAAGCAGTGTTGGGCCTGGTTAGTACTTGGATGGGAGACCACCTGGGAATACAAGGTGCTGTAGATATTTTTATACTGCCAACACAGTTCTGTTGATGCATTCCATTTTCAAACGTATTCATTTATGAACCAGTAGTTAGAAGTAGAAAAGTTCTAACAGAATCCACAAAGCTCATCTACAGCCACACCACACTGGATACGCCCAATCTCATCTGATCTTGGAAGCTAAGCAGTGTTGGGCCTGGTTAGTACTTAGATGGGAGACAACCTGGGAATACAAGGTGCTGTAGATATTTTTATACTACCAACACCGTTCTGTTGATGCATTCCATTTTCAAACGTATTCATTTATCAAACAGTAGTTAGAAGTAGAAAAGTTCTAACAGAAACCATAAAGCTCATCTACAGCCACACTACACTGGATACGCCCAATCTCATCTGATCTTGGAAGCGAAGCAGTGTTGGGCCTGGTTAGTACTTGGATGGGAGACCACCTGGGAATACAAGGTGCTGTAGATATTTTTATACTACCAACATCGTTCTGTAGATGCATTCCATTTTCAAACGTATTCATTTATGAACCAGTAGTTAGAAGTAGAAAAGTACTAACAGAAACCATAAAGCTCTTCTACAGCCACACCACACTGGATATGCCCAATCTCATCTCATCTTGGAAGCTAAGCAGTGTTGGGCCTGATTAGTACTTGGATGGGAGACCACCTGGGAATACAAGGTGCTGTAGATAATTTTATACTGCCAACACCGTTCTGTTGATGCATTCCATTTTAAAACGTATTTATTTATGAACCAGTAGTTAGAAGTAGAAAAGTTATAACAGAAACCACAAAGTTCATCTACAGCCACACCACACTGGATACGCCCAATCTCATCTGATCTTGGAAGCTAAACAGTGTTGGGCCTGGTTAGTACTTGGATGGGAGACCACCTGGGAATACAAGGTGCTGTAGATAATTTTATACTGCCAACACCGTTCTGTTGATGCATTCCATTTTCAAACGTATTCATTTATGAACAAGTAGTTAGAAGTAGAAAAGTTCTAACAGAAACCAGAAAATTCATCTACAGCCACACCACACTGGATACGCCTAATCTCATCTGATCTTGGAAGCTAAGCAGTGTTGGGCCTGGTTAGTACTTGGATGGGAGACCACCTGGGAATACAAGGTGCTGTAGATATTTTTATACTACCAACACCGTTCTGTTGATGCATTCCATTTTCAAACGTATTCATTTATGAACCAGTAGTTAGAAGTAGAAAAGTTCTAACAGAAAACATAAAGCTCATCTACAGCCAAGCCACACTGGATACGCCCAATCTCATCTGATCTTGGAAGCTAAGCAGAGTTGGGCCTGGTTAGTACTTGGATGGGAGACCACCTGGGAATACTAGGTGCTGTAGATATTTTTATACTACCAACACCGTTCTGTTGATGCATTCCATTTTCAAACGTATTCATTTATGAACCAGTAGTTAGAAGTAGAAAAGTTCTAACAGAAACCACAAAGCTCATCTGCAGCCACACCACACTGGATACGCCCAATCTCATCTGATCTTGGAAGCTAAGCAGTGTTGGGCCTGGTTAGTACTTGGATGGGAGACCACCTGGGAATACAAGATGCTGTAGATGTTTTTATACTGCCAACACCGTTCTGTTGATGCGTTCCATTTTCAAATGTGTTCATTTATGAACCAGTCGTTAGAAGTAGAAAAGTTCTAACAGAAACCACAAAGTTCATCTACAGCCACACCACACTGGATACGCCCAATCTCATCTGATCTTGGAAGCTAAACAGTGTTGGGCCTGGTTAGTACTTGGATGGGAGACCACCTGGGAATACAAGGTGCTGTAGATAATTTTATACTGCCAACACCGTTCTGTTGATGCATTCCATTTTCAAACGTATTCATTTATGAACCAGTAGTTAGAAGTAGAAAAGTTCTAACAGAAACCACAAAGTTCATCTACAGCCACACCACACTGGATACGCCCAATCTCATCTGATCTTGGAAGCTAAGCAGTGTTGGGCCTGGTTAGTACTTGGATGGGAGACCACCTGGGAATACAAGGTGCTGTAGATAGTTTTATACTGCCAACACCGTTCTGTTGATGCATTCCATTTTCAAACGTATTCATTTATGAACCAGTAGTTAGAAGTAGAAAAGTTCTAACAGAAACCACAAAGCTCATCTACAGCCACACCATACTGGATACGCCCAATCTCATCTGATCTTGGAAGCTAAGCAGTGTTGGCCCTGGTTAGTACTTGGATGGGAGACCACCTGGGAATACAAGGTGCTGTAGATATTTTTATACTGCCAACACCGTTCTGTTGATGCATTCAATTTTCAAATGTATTCATTTATGAACCAGTAGTTAGAAGTAGAAAAGTTCAAACAGAAACCATAAAGCTCATCTACAGCCACACCACACTGGATACGCCAAATCTCATCTGATCTTGGAAGCTAAGCAGTGTTGGGCCTGGTTAGTACTTGGATGGGAGACCGCCTGGGAATACAAGGTGCTGTAGATAATTTTATACTGCCAACACCGTTCTGTTGATGCATTCCATTTTAAAACGTATTCATTTATGAACCAGTAGTTAGAAGTAGAAAAGTTCTAACAGAAACCAAAAAGTTCATCTACAGCCACACCATACTGGATACGTCCAATCTCATCTGATCTCGGAAGCTAAGCAGTGTTGGGCCTGGTTAGTACTTGGATGGGAGACCACCTGGGAATACAAGGTGCTGTAGATATGTTTATACTGCCAACACCGTTCTGTTGATGCATTCCATTTTCAAACGTAATCATTTATGAACCAGTAGTTAGAAGTAGAAAAGTTCTAACAGAAACCACAAAGCTCATCTACAGCCACACCACACTGGATACGCCCAATCTCATCTGATCTTGGAAGCTAAGCAGTGTTGGGCCTGGTTAGTACTTGGATGGGAGACCACCTGGGAATATAAAAGGTGCTGTAGATATTTTTATACTGCCAACACCGTTCTGTTGATGCATTCCATTTTCAAACGTATTCATTTATGAACCAGTAGTTAGAAGTAGAAAAGTTCTAACAGAAATCATAAAGCTCATCTACAGCCAAGCCACACTGGATACGCCCAATCTCATCTGATCTTGGAAGCTAAGCAGAGTTAGGCCTGGTTAGTACTTGGATGGGAGACCACCTAGGAATACAAGGTGCTGTAGATATTTTTATACTACCAACACCGTTCTGTTGATGCATTCCATTTTCAAACGTATTCATTTATGAACCAGTAGTTAGAAGTAGAAAAGTTCTAACAGAAACCACAAAGCTCATCTACAGCCACACCACACTGGATACGCCCAATCTCATCTGATCTTGGAAGCTAAGCAGTGTTGGGCCTGGTTAGTACTTGGATGGGAGACCACCTGGGAATACAAGGTGCTGTAGATGTTTTTATACTGCCAACACTGTTCTGTTGATGCATTCCATTTTCAAATGTATTCATTTATGAACCAGTAGTTAGAAGTAGAAAAGTTCTAACAGAAACGACAAAGTTCATCTACAGCCACACTAAACTGGATACGCCCAATCTCATCTGATCTTGGAAGCTAAACAGTGTTGGGCCTGGTTAGTACTTGGATGGGAGACCACCTGGGAATACAAGGTGCTGTAGATAATTTTATACTGCCAACACCGTTCTGTTGATGCATTCCATTTTAAAACGTATTCATTTATGAACCAGTAGTTAGAAGTAGAAAAGTTCTAACAGAAACCAAAAAGTTCATCTACAGCCACACCATACTGGATACGTCCAATCTCATCTGATCTCGGAAGCTAAGCAGTGTTGGGCCTGGTTAGTACTTGGATGGGAGACCACCTGGGAATACAAGGTGCTGTAGATATTTTTATACTGCCAACACCGTTCTGTTGATGCATTCCATTTTCAAACGTATTCATTTATGAACCAGTAGTTAGAAGTAGAAAAGTTCTAACAGAAACCACAAAGCTCATCTACAGCCACACCACACTGGATACACCCAATCTCATCTGATCTTGGAAGCTAAGCAGTGTTGGGCCTGGTTAGTACTTGGATGGGAGACCACCTGGGAATATAAAAGGTGCTGTAGATATTTTTATACTGCCAACACCGTTCTGTTGATGCATTCCATTTTCAAATGTATTCATTTATGAACCAGTAGTTAGAAGTAGAAAAGTTCTAACAGAAACCATAAAGCTCATCTACAGCCACACCACACTGGATATGCCCAATCTCATCTGATCTTGGAAGCTAAGCAGTGTTGGGCCTGGTTAGTACTTGGATGGGAGACCACCTGGTAATACAAGGTGCTGTAGATAATTTTATACTGCCAACACCGTTCTGTTGATGCATTCCATTTTAAAACGTATTCATTTATGAACCAGTAGTTAGAAGTAGAAAAGTTCTAACAGAAACCACAAAGTTCATCTACAGCCACTCCACACTGGATACGCCCAATCTCATCTGATCTTGGAAGCTAAGCAGTGTTGGGTCTGGTTAGTACTTGGATGGGAGACCACCTGGGAATACAAGGTGCTGTAGATAATTTTATACTGCCAACACCGTTCTGTTGATGCATTCCATTTTCAAACGTATTCTTTTATGAACCAGTAGTTAGAAGTAGAAAAGTTCTAACAGAAACCACAAAGTTCATCTACAGCCACACCACACTGGATACGCCCAATCTCATCTGATCTTGGAAGCTAAGCAGTGTTGGGCCTGGTTTGTACTTGGATGGGAGACCACCTGGGAATACAAGGTGCTGTAGATATTTTTATACTGCCAACACCGTTCTGTTGATGCATTCTATTTTCAAACGTATTCATTTATGAACCAGTAGTTAGAAGTAGAAAAGTTCTAACAGAAACCACAAAGCTCATCTACAGCCACAACACAGTGGATACGCCCAATCTCATCTGATCTTGGAAGCTAAGCAGTGTTGGTCCTGGTTAGTACTTGGATGGGAGACCACCTGGGAATACAAGGTGCTGTAGATATTTTTATACTGCCAACACCGTTCTGTTGATGCATTCTATTTTCAAACGTATTCATTTATGAACCAGTAGTTAGAAGTAGAAAAGTTCTAACAGAAACCACAAAGCTCATCTACAGCCACAACACAGTGGATACGCCCAATCTCATCTGATCTTGGAAGCTAAGCAGTGTTGGGCCTGGTTAGTACTTGGATGGGAGACCACCTGGGAATACAAGGTGCTGTAGATATTTTATACTGCCAACACCGTTCTGTTGATGCATTCAATTTTCAAATGTATTCATTTATGAACCAGTAGTTAGAAGTAGAAAAGTTCAAACAGAAACCATAAAGCTCATCTACAGCCACACCATACTGGATACGCCCAATCTCATCTGATCTTGGAAGCTAAGCAGTGTTGGGCCTGGTTAGTACTTGGATGGGAGACCGCATGGGAATACAAGGTGCTGTAGATATTTTTATACTGCCAACACCGTTCTGTTGATGCATTCCATTTTCAAACGAATTCATTTATGAACCAGTAGTTAGAAGTAGAAAAGTTCTAACAGAAACCACAAAGCTCATCTACAGCCACACCACACTGGATACGCCCAATCTCATCTGATCTTGGAAGCTAAGCAGTGTTGGGCCTGGTTAGTACTTGGATGGGAGACTACCTGGGAATACAACGTGCTGTAGATATTTTTATACTGCCAACACCGTTCTGTTGATGCATTCCATTTTAAAATGTATTCATTTATGAACCAGTAGTTAGAAGTAGAAAAGTTCTAACAGAAACCAGAAAGTTCATCTACAGCAACACCACACTGGATACGCCCAATCTCATCTGATCTTGGAAGCTAAGCAGTGTTGGGCCTGGTTAGTACTTGGATGGGAGACCACCTGGGAATACAAGGTGCTGTAGATATTTTTATACTGCCAACACCGTTCTGTTGATGCATTCAATTTTCAAATGTATTCATTTATGAACCAGTAGTTAGAAGTAGAAAAGTTCAAACAGAAACCACAAAGCTCATCTACAGCCACACCACACTGGATACGCCCAATCTCATCTGATCTTGGAAGCTAAACAGTGTTGGGCCTGGTTAGTACTTGGATGGGAGACCACCTGGGAATACAAGGTGCTGTAGATAATTTTATACTGCCAACACCGTTCTGTTGATGCATTCCATTTTAAAACGTATTCATTTATGAACCAGTAGTTAGAAGTAGAAAAGTTCTAACAGAAACTAAAAAGTTCATCTACAGCCACACCATACTGGATACGTCCAATCTCATCTGATCTTGGAAGCTAAGCAGTGTTGGGCCTGGTTAGTACTTGGATGGGAGACCACCTGGGAATACAAGGTGCTGTAGATATTTTTATACTGCCAACACCGTTCTGTTGATGCATTCCATTTTCAAACGTATTCATTTATGAACCAGTAGTTAGAAGTAGAAAAGTTCTAACAGAAACCACAAAGCTCATCTACAGCCACACCACACTGGATACGCCCAATCTCATCTGATCTTGGAAGCTAAGCAGTGTTGGGCCTGGTTAGTACTTGGATGGTAGACCACCTGGGAATATAAAAGGTGCTGTAGATATTTTTATACTGCCAACACCGTTCTGTTGATACATTCCATTTTCAAATGTATTCAATTATGAACCAGTAGTTAGAAGTAGAAAAGTTCTAACAGAAACCATAAAGCTCATCTACAGCCACACCACACTGGATATGCCCAATCTCATCTGATCTTGGAAGCTAAGCAGTGTTGGGCCTGGTTAGTACTTGGATGGGAGACCACCTGGTAATACAAGGTGCTGTAGATAATTTTATACTGCCAACACCGTTCTGTTGATGCATTCCATTTTAAAACGTATTCATTTATGAACCAGTAGTTAGAAGTAGAAAAGTTCTAACAGAAACCACAAAGTTCATCTACAGCCACACCACACTGGATACGCCCAATCTCATCTGATCTTGGAAGCTAAGCAGTGTTGGGCCTGGTTAGTACTTGGATGGGAGACCACCTGGAAATACAAGGTGCTGTAGATAATTTTATACTGCCAACACCGTTCTGTTGATGCATTCCATCTTCAAACGTATTCTTTTATGAACCAGTAGTTAGAAGTAGAAAAGTTCTAACAGAAACCACAAAGCTCATCTACAGCCACAACACAGTGGATACGCCCAATCTCATCTGATCTTGGAAGCTAAGCAGTGTTGGGCCTGGTTAGTACTAGGATGGGAGACCACCTGGGAATACAAGGTGCTGTAGATATTTTATACTGCCAACACCGTTCTGTTGATGCATTAAATTTTCAAATGTATTCATTTATGAACCAGTAGTTAGAAGTAGAAAAGTTCAAACAGAAACCGTAAAGCTCATCTACAGCCACACCACACTGGATACGCCCAATCTCATCTGATCTTGGAAGCTAAGCAGTGTTGGGCCTGGTTAGTACTTGGATGGGAGACCGCCTGGGAATACAAGGTGCTGTAGATAATTTTATACTGCCAACACCGTTCTGTTGATGCATTCCATTTTCAAACGAATTCATTTATGAACCAGTAGTTAGAACAGGCATTCCCAACCACGGTCCTCAAGGCACACTAACAGTGCAGGTTTTTGTGATATCCAGGCTTCAGCACAGGTGACTTAATTAGTAGCTAAATTATTTTGATTTAACCATCTGTGCTGCAGCTTTGATATCACTAAAACCTGCACTGTTGGTGTGCCTTGAGTACCGTGGTTGGGAATGTCTGAGTTAGAAGTAGAAAAGTTCTAACAGAAACCACAAAGCTCATCTACAGCCACACCACACTGGATACGCCCAATCTCATCTGATCTTGGAAGCTAAGCAGTGTTGGGCCTGTTTAGTACTTGGATGGGAGACCACCTGGGAATACAAGGTGCTGTAGATATTTTTATACTGCCAACACCGTTCTGTTGATGCATTATATTTTCAAATGTATTCATTTATGAACCAGTAGTTAGAAGTAGAAAAGTTCAAACAGAAACTGTAAAGCTCATCTACAGCCACACCACACTGGATACGCCCAATCTCATCTGATCTTGGAAGCTAAGCAGTGTTGGGCCTGGTTAGTACTTGGATGGGAGACTGCCTGGGAATACAAGGTGCTGTAGATAATTTTATACTGCCAACACCGTTCTGTTGATGCATTCCATTTTAAAACATTTTCATTTATGAACCAGTAGTTAGAAGTAGAAAAGTTCTAACAGAAACCAAATGTTCATCTACAGCCACACCATACTGGATACGTCCAATCTCATCTGATCTTGGAAGCTGAGTAGTGTTGGGCCTGGTTAGTACTTGGATGGGAGACCACCTGGGAATACAAGGTGCTGTAGATATTTTTATACTGCCAACACCGTTCTGTTGATGCATTCCATTTTCAAACGAATTCATTTATGAACCAGTAGTTAGAAGTAGAAAAGTTCTAACAGAAACCACAAAGCTCATCTACAGCCACACCACACTGTATACGCCCAATCTCATCTGATCTTGGAAGCTAAGCAGTGTTGGGCCTGGTTAGTACTTGGATGGGAGACCACCTGGGGATACAACGTGCTGTAGATATTTTTATACTGCCAACACCGTTCTGTTGATGCATTCCATTTTAAAACGTATTCATTTATGAACCAGTAGTTAGAAGTAGAAAAGTTCTAACAGAAACCAGAAAGTTCATCTACAGCAACACCACACTGGATACGCCCAATCTCATCTGATCTTGGAAGCTAAGCAGTGTTGGGCCTGGTTAGTACTTGGATGGGAGACCACCTGGGAATACAAGGTGCTGTAGATATTTTTATACTGCCAACACCGTTCTGTTGATGCATTCCATTTTAAAACGTATTCATTTATGAACCAGTAGTTAGAAGTAGAAAAGTTCAAACAGAAACCACAAAGCTCATCTACAGCCACACCACACTGGATACGCCCAATCTCATCTGATCTTGGAAGCTAAGCAGTGTTGGGCCTGGTTAGTACTTGGATGGGAGACCACCTGGGAATACAAGGTGCTGTAGATATTTTTATACTGCCAACACCGTTCTGTTGATGCATTCCATTTTAAAACGTATTCATTTATGAACCAGTAGTTAGAAGTAGAAAAGTTCTAACAGAAACCAGAAAGTTCATCTAGAGCAACACCACACTGGATACGCCCAATCTCATCTGATCTTGGAAACTAAGCAGTGTTGGGCCTGGTTAGCACTTGGATGGGAGACCACCTGGGAATACAAGGTGCTGTAGATAATTTTATACTGCCAACACCGTTCTGTTGATGCATTCCATTTTCAAACGAATTCATTTATGAACCAGTAGTTAGAAGTAGAAAAGTTCTAACAAAAACCACAAAGCTCATCTACAGCCACACCACACTGGATACGCCCAATCTCATCTGATCTTGGAAGTTAAGCAGTGTTGGGCCTGCTTAGTACTTGGATGGGAGACCACCTGGGAATACAAGGTGCAGTAGATATTTTTATACTGCCAACACCGTTCTGTTGATGCATTCCATTTTAAAACGTATTCATTTATGAACCAGTAGTTAGAAGTAGAAAAGTTCTAACAGAAACCAGAAAGTTCATCTACAGCAACACCACACTGGATACGCCCAATCTCATCTGATTTTGGAAGCTAAGCAGTGTTGGGCCTGGTTAGTACTTGGATGGGAGACCACCTGGGAATACAAGGTGCTGTAGATAATTTTATACTGCCAACACCGTTCTGTTGATGCATTCCATTTTAAAACGTATTCATTTATGAACCAGTAGTTAGAAGTAGAAAAGTTCTAACAGAAACCACAAAGTTCATCTACAGCCACACCACACTGGATACGCCCAATCTCATCTGATCTTGGAAGCTAAGCAGTGTTGGGTCTGGTTAGTACTTGGATGGGAGACCACCTGGGAATACAAGGTGCTGTAGATAATTTTATACTGCCAACACCGTTCTGTAGATGCATTCCATTTTCAAACGTATTCTTTTATGAACCAGTAGTTAGAAGTAGAAAAGTTCTAACAGAAACCACAAAGTTCATCTACAGCCACACCACACTGGATACGCCCAATCTCATCTGATCTTGGAAGCTAAGCAGTGTTGGGCCTGGTTAGTACTTGGATGGGAGACCACCTGGGAATACAAGGTGCTGTAGATATTTTATACTGCCAACACCGTTCTGTTGATGCATTCCATTTTCAAACGTACTCATTTATGAACCAGTAGTTAGAAGTAGAAAAGTTCTAACAGAAACCACAAAGCTCATCTACAGCCACACCACACTGGATACGCCCAATCTCATCTGATCTTGGAAGCTAAGCAGTGTTGGGCCTGGTTAGTACTTGGATGGGAGACCACCTGGGAATACAAGGTGCTGTAGATATTGTTATACTGCCAACACCGTTCTGTTGATGCATTCAATTTTCAAATGTATTCATTTATGAACCAGTAGTTAGAAGTAGAAAAGTTCAAACAGAAACCATAAAACTCATCTACAGCCACACCACACTGGATACGCCCAATCTCATCTGATCTTGGAAGCTAAGCAGTGTTGGGCCTGGTTAGTACTTGGATGGGAGACCACCTGGGAATACAAGGTGCTGTAGATATTTTTATACTGCCAACACCGTTCTGTTGATGCATTCCATTTTCAAACGAATTCATTTATGAACCAGTAGTTAGAAGTAGAAAAGTTCTAACAAAAACCACAAAGCTCATCTACAGCCACACCACACTGGATACACTCAATCTCATCTGATCTTGGAAGCTAAGCAGTGTTGGGCCTGGTTAGTACTTGGATGGGAGACCGCCTGGGAATACAAGGTGCTGTAGATAATTTTATACTGCCAACACCGTTCTGTTGATGCATTCCATTTTCAAACGAATTCATTTATGAACCAGTAGTTAGAACAGGCATTCCCAACCACGGTCCTCAAGGCACACTAACAGTGCAGGTTTTTGTGATATCCAGGCTTCAGCACAGGTGACTTAATTAGTAGCTAAATTATTTTGATTTAACCATCTGTGCTGCAGCCTTGATATCACTAAAACCTGCACTGTTGGTGTGCCTTGAGTACCGTGGTTGGGAATGCCTGAGTTAGAAGTAGAAAAGTTCTAACAGAAACCACAAAGCTCATCTACAGCCACACCACACTGGATACGCCCAATCTCATCTGATCTTGGAAGCTAAGCAGTGTTGGGCCTGTTTAGTACTTGGATGGGAGACCACCTGGGAATACAAGGTGCTGTAGATATTTTTATACTGCCAACACCGTTCTGTTGATGCATTCCATTTTAAAACGTATTCATTTATGAACCAGTTGTTAGAAGTAGAAAAGTTCTAACAGAAACCAGAAAGTTCATCTACAGCAACACCACACTGGATACGCCCAATCTCATCTGATCTTGGAAGCTAAGCAGTGTTGGGCCTGGTTAGTACTTTGATGGGAGACCACCTGGGAATACAAGGTGCTGTAGATATTTTTATACTGCCAACACCGTTCTGTTGATGCATTCCATTTTCAAACGTATTCATTTATGAACCAGTAGTTAGAAGTAGAAAAGTTCTAACAGAAACCACAAAGCTCATCTACAGCCACACCATACTGGATACGCCCAATCTCATCTGATCTTGGAAGCTAAGCAGTGTTGGGCCTGGTTAGTACTTGGATGGGAGACCACCTGGGAATACAAGGTGCTGTAGATATTTTTATACTGCCAACACCGTTCTGTTGATGCATTCCATTTTCAAACGTATTCATTTATGAACCAGTAGTTAGAAGTAGAAAAGTTCTAACAGAAACTACAAAGCTCATCTACAGCCACACCATACTGGATACGCCCAATCTCATCTGATCTTGGAAGCTAAGCAGTGTTGGGCCTGGTTAGTACTTGGATGGGAGACCACCTGGGAATACAAGGTGCTGTAGATGTTTTTATACTGCCAACACCGTTCTGTTGATGCATTCAATTTTCAAATGTATTCATTTATGAACCAGTAGTTAGAAGTAGAAAAGTTCAAACAGAAACCATAAAGCTCATCTACAGCCACACCACACTGGATACGCCCAATCTCATCTGATCTTGTAAACTAAGCAGTGTTGGGCCTGGTTAGTACTTGGATGGGAGACCGCCTGGGAATACAAGGTGCTGTAGATAATTTTATACTGCCAACACCGTTCTGTTGATGCATTCCATTTTAAAACGTATTCATTTATGAACCAGTAGTTAGAAGTAGAAAAGTATAAACAGAAACCAGAAAGTTCATCTACAGCAACACCACACTGGATACGCCCAATCTCATCTGATCTTGGAAACTAAGCAGTGTTGGGCCTGGTTAGCACTTGGATGGGAGACCACCTGGGAATACAAGGTGCTGTAGATAATTTTATACTGCCAACACCGTTCTGTTGATGCATTCCATTTTCAAACGAATTCATTTATGAACCAGTAGTTAGAAGTAGAAAAGTTCTAACAAAAACCACAAAGCTCATCTACAGCCACACCACACTGGATACGCCCAATCTCATCTGATCTTGGAAGTTAAGCAGTGTTGGGCCTGCTTAGTACTTGGATGGGAGACCACCTGGGAATACAAGGTGCTGTAGATATTTTTATACTGCCAACACCGTTCTGTTGATGCATTCCATTTTAAAACGTATTCATTTATGAACCAGTAGTTAGAAGTAGAAAAGTTCTAACAGAAACCAGAAAGTTCATCTACAGCAACACCACACTGGATACGCCCAATCTCATCTGATCTTGGAAGCTAAGCAGTGTT
>NC_086446.1:116204638-116267138 GCF_028390025.1 Pseudophryne corroboree | reverse complement strand
CTTGGATGGGAGACCACCTGGGAATACAAGGTGCTGTAGATATTTTTATACTGCCAACACCGTTCTGTTGATGCATTCCATTTTCAAACGTATTCATTTATGAACCAGTAGTTAGAAGTAGAAAAGTTCTAACAGAAACCACAAAGCTCATCTACAGCCACACCACACTGGATACGCCCAATCTCATCTGATCTTGGAAGCTAAGCAGTGTTGGGCCTGGTTAGTACTTGGATGGGAGACCACCTGGGAATACAAGGTGCTGTAGATATTTTTATACTGCCAACACCCTTCTGTTGATGCATTCCATTTTCAAACGTATTCATTTATGGACCAGTAGTTAGAAGTAGAAAAGTTCTAACAGAAACCACAAAACTCATCTACAGCCACACCACACTGGATACGCCCAATCTCATCTGATCTTGGAAGCTAAGCAGTGTTGGGCCTGGTTAGTACTTGGATGGGAGACCACCTGGGAATACAAGGTGCTGTAGATATTTTTATACTGCCAACACCGTTCTGTTGATGCATTCAATTTTCAAATGTATTCATTTATGAACCAGTAGTTAGAAGTAGAAAAGTTCAAACAGAAACCATAAAGCTCATCTACAGCCACACCACACTGGATACGCCCAATCTCATCTGATCTTGGAAGCTAAGCAGTGTTGGGCCTGGTTAGTACTTGGATGGGAGACCGCCTGGGAATACAAGGTGCTGTAGATAATTTTATACTGCCAACACCATTCTGTTGATGCATTCCATTTTAAAATGTATTCATTTATGAACCAGTAGTTAGAAGTAGAAAAGTTCTAACAGAAACCAAAAAGTTCATCTACAGCCACACCACACTGGATACGTCCAATCTCATCTGATCTTGGAAGCTAAGCAGTGTTGGGCCTGGTTAGTACTTGGATGGGAGACCACCTGGGAATACAAGGTGCTGTAGATATTTTTATACTGCCAACACCGTTCTGTTGATGCATTCCATTTTCAAACGAATTCATTTATGAACCAGTAGTTAGAAGTAGAAAAGTTCTAACAGAAACCACAAAGCTCATCTACAGCCACACCACACTGGATACGCCCAATCTCATCTGATCTTGGAAGCTAAGCAGTGTTGGGCCTGGTTAGTACTTGGATGGGAGACCACCTGGGAATACAAGGTGCTGTAGATATTTTTATACTGCCAACACCGTTCTGTTGATGCATTCCATTTTAAAACATATTCATTTATGAACCAGTAGTTAGAAGTAGAAAAGTTCTAACAGAAACCAGAAATTTCATCTACAGCAACACCACACTGGATACGCCCAATCTCATTTGATCTTGAAAGCTAAGCAGTGTTGGGCCTGGTTAGTACTTGGATGGGAGACCACCTGGGAATACAAGGTGCTGTAGATATTTTTATACTGCCAACACCGTTCTGTTGATGCATTCCATTTTCAAACGTATTAATTTATGAACCAGTAGTTAGAAGTAGAAAAGTTCTAACAGAAACCACAAAGCTCATCCACAGCCACACCTTTCTGGATACGCCCAATCTCATCTGATCTTGGAAGCTAAGCAGTGTTGGGCCTGGTTAGTACTTGGATGGGAGACCACCTGGGAATACAAGGTGCTGTAGATATTTTTATACTGCCAACACCGTTCTGTTGATGCATTCCATTTTCAAACGTATTCATTTATGAACCAGTAGTTAGAAGTAGAAAAGTTCTAACAGAAACCACAAAGCTCATCTACAGCCACACCACACTGGATACGCCCAATCTCATCTGATCTTGGAAGCTAAGCAGTGTTGGGCCTGGTTAGTACTTGGATGGGAGACCACCTGGGAATACAAGGTGCTGTAGATATTTTTATACTGCCAACACCCTTCTGTTGATGCATTCCATTTTCAAACGTATTCATTTATGAACCAGTAGTTAGAAGTAGAAAAGTTCTAACAGAAACCACAAAGCTCATCTACAGCAACACTACACTGGATACTCCCAATCTCATCTGATCTTGGAAGCTAAGCAGTGTAGGGCCTGGTTAGTACTTGGATGGGAGACCACCTGGGAATACAAGGTGATGTAGATATTTTTATACTGCCAACACCCTTCTGTTGATGCATTCCATTTTCAAACGTATTCATTTATGAACCAGTAGTTAGAAGTAGAAAAGTTCTAACAGAAACCACAAAGCTCATCTACAGCCACACCACACTGGATACGCTCAATCTCATCTGATCTTGGAAGCTAAGCAGTGTTGGGCCTGGTTAGTACTTGGATGGGAGACCACCTGGGAATACAAGGTGCTGTAGATATTTTTATACTACCAACACCGTTCTGTTGATGCATTCCATTTTCAAACGTACTCATTTATGAACCAGTAGTTAGAAGTAGAAAAGTTCTAACAGAAACCATAAAGCTCATCTACAGCTACACCACACTGGATATGCCCAATCTCATCTGATCTTGGAAGCTAAGCAGTGTTGAGCCTGGTTAGTACTTGGATGGGAGACCACCTGGTAATACAAGGTGCTGTAGATAATTTTATACTGCCAACACCGTTCTGTTGATGCATTCCATTTTAAAACGTATTCATTTATGAACCAGTAGTTAGAAGTAGAAAAGTTCTAACAGAAACCACAAAGTTCATCTACAGCCACACCACACTGGATACGCCCAATCTCATCTGATCTTGGAAGCTAAGCAGTGTTGGGCCTGGTTAGTACTTGGATGGGAGACCACCTGGGAATACAAGGTGCTGTAGATAATTTTATACTGCCAACACCGTTCTGTTGATGCATTCCATTTTCAAACGTATTCTTTTATGAACCAGTAGTTAGAAGTAGAAAAGTTCTAACAGAAACCACAAAGTTCATCTACAGCCACACCACACTGGATACGCCCAATCTCATCTGATCTTGGAAGCTAAGCAGTGTTGGGCCTGGTTAGTACTTGGATGGGAGACCACCTGGGAATACAAGGTGCTGTAGATATTTTTATACTGCCAACACCGTTCTGTTGATGCATTCTATTTTCAAACGTATTCATTTATGAACCAGTAGTTAGAAGTAGAAAAGTTCTAACAGAAACCACAAAGCTCATCTACAGCCACAACACAGTGGATACGCCCAATCTCATCTGATCTTGGAAGCTAAGCAGTGTTGGGCCTGGTTAGTACTAGGATGGGAGACCACCTGGGAATACAAGGTGCTGTAGATATTTTATACTGCCAACACCGTTCTGTTGATGCATTCAATTTTCAAATGTATTCATTTATGAACCAGTAGTTAGAAGTAGAAAAGTTCAAACAGAAACCATAAAGCTCATCTACAGCCACACCACACTGGATACGCCCAATCTCATCTGATCTTGGAAGCTAAGCAGTGTTGGGCCTGGTTAGTACTTGGATGGGAGACCGCCTGGGAATACAAGGTGCTGTAGATAATTTTATACTGCCAACACCGTTCTGTTGATGCATTCCATTTTCAAACGAATTCATTTATGAACCAGTAGTTAGAACAGGCATTCCCAACCACGGTCCTCAAGGCACACTAACAGTGCAGGTTTTTGTGATATCCAGGCTTCAGCACAGGTGACTTAATTAGTAGCTAAATTATTTTGATTTAACCATCTTTGCTGCAGCTTTGATATCACTAAAACCTGCACTGTTGGTGTGCCTTGAGTACCGTGGTTGGGAATGTCTGAGTAAGAAGTAGAAAAGTTCTAACAGAAACCACAAAGCTCATCTACAGCCACACCACACTGGATACGCCCAATCTCATCTGATCTTGGAAGCTAAGCAGTGTTGGGCCTGTTTAGTACTTGGATGGGAGACCACCTGGGAATACAAGGTGCTGTAGATATTTTTATACTGCCAACACCGTTCTGTTGATGCATTCAATTTTCAAATGTATTCATTTATGAACCAGTAGTTAGAAGTAGAAAAGTTCAAACAGAAACTGTAAAGCTCATATACAGCCACACCACACTGGATACGCCCAATCTCATCTGATCTTGGAAGCTAAGCAGTGTTGGGCCTGGTTAGTACTTGGATGGGAGACCGCCTGGGAATACAAGGTGCTGTAGATAATTTTATACTGCCAACACCGTTCTGTTGATGCATTCCATTTTAAAACGTTTTCATTTATGAACCAGTAGTTAGAAGTAGAAAAGTTCTAACAGAAACCAAAAGTTAATCTACAGCCACACCACACTGGATACGTCCAATCTCATCTGATCTTGGAAGCTGAGCAGTGTTGGGCCTGGTTAGTACTTGGATGGGAGACCACCTGGGAATACAAGGTGCTGTAGATATTTTTATACTGCCAACACCGTTCTGTTGATGCATTCCATTTTCAAACGAATTCATTTATGAACCAGTAGTTAGAAGTAGAAAAGTTCTAACAGAAACCACAAAGCTCATCTACAGCCACACCACACTGGATACGCCCAATCTCATCTGATCTTGGAAGCTAAGCAGTGTTGGGCCTGGTTAGTACTTGGATGGGAGACCACCTGGGAATACAACGTGCTGTAGATATTTTTATACTGCCAACACCGTTCTGTTGATGCATTCCATTTTAAAACGTAGTCATTTATGAACCAGTAGTTAGAAGTAGAAAAGTTCTAACAGAAACCAGAAAGTTCATCTACAGCAACACCACACTGGATACGCCCAATCTCATCTGATCTTGGAAGCTAAGCAGTGTTGGGCCTGGTTAGTACTTGGATGGGAGACCACCTGGGAATACAAGGTGCTGTAGATATTTTTATACTGCCAACACCGTTCTGTTGATGCATTCCATTTTAAAACGTATTCATTTATGAACCAGTAGTTAGAAGTAGAAAAGTTCAAACAGAAACCACAAAGCTCATCTACAGCCACACCACACTGGATACGCCCAATCTCATCTGATCTTGGAAGCTAAGCAGTGTTGGGCCTGGTTAGTACTTGGATGGGAGACCACCTGGGAATACAAGGTGCTGTAGATATTTTTATACTGCCAACACCGTTCTGTTGATGCATTCAATTTTCAAACGTATTCTTTTATGAACCAGTAGTTAGAAGTAGAAAAGTTCTAACAGAAACCACAAAGCTCATCTACAGCCAAAACACAGTGGATACGCCCAATCTCATCTGATCTTGAAAGCTAAGCAGTGTTGGGCCTGGTTAGTATTTGGATAGGAGACCACCTGGGATTACAAGGTGCTGTAGATATTTTATACTGCCAACAATGTTCTGTTGATGCATTCAATTTTCAAATGTATTCATTTATGAACCAGAAGTTAGAAGTAGAAAAGTTCAAACAGAAACCATAAAGCTCATCTACAGCCACACCACACTGGATACGCCCAATCTCATCTGATCTTGGAAGCTAAGCAGTGTTGGGCCTGGTTAGTACTTGGATGGGAGACCACCTGGGAATACAAGGTGCTGTAGATATTTTTATACTACCAACACCGTTCTGTTGATGCATTCCATTTTCAAACGTACTCATTTATGAACCAGTAGTTAGAAGTAGAAAAGTTCTAACAGAAACCATAAAGCTCATCTACAGCCACACCACACTGGATATGCCCAATCTCATCTGATCTTGGAAGCTAAGCAGTGTTGGGCCTGGTTAGTACTTGGATGGGAGACCACCTGGTAATACAAGTTGCTGTAGATAATTTTATACTGCCAACACCGTTCTGTTGATGCATTCCATTTTAAAACGTATTCATTAATGAACCAGTAGTTAGAAGTAGAAAAGTTCTAACAGAAACCACAAAGTTCATCTACAGCCACACCACACTGGATACGCCCAATCTCATCTGATCTTGGAAGCTAAGCAGTGTTGGGCCTGGTTAGTGCTTGGATGGGAGACCACCTGGGAATACAAGGTGCTGTAGATAATTTTATACTGCCAACACCGTTCTGTTGATGCATTCCATTTTCAAACGTATTCTTTTATGAACCAGTAGTTAGAAGTAGAAAAGTTCTAACAGAAACCACAAAGTTCATCTACAGCCACACCACACTGGATACGCCCAATCTCATCTGATCTTGGAAGCTAAGCAGTGTTGGGCCTGGTTAGTACTTGGATGGGAGACCACCTGGGAATACAAGGTGCTGTAGATATTTTTATACTGCCAACACCGTTCTGTTGATGCATTCTATTTTCAAACGTATTCATTTATGAACCAGTAGTTAGAAGTAGAAAAGTTCTAACAGAAACCACAAAGCTCATCTACAGCCACAACACAGTGGATACGCCCAATCTCATCTGATCTTGGAAGCTAAGCAGTGTTGGGCCTGGTTAGTACTAGGATGGGAGACCACCTGGGAATACAAGGTGCTGTAGATATTTTATACTGCCAACACCATTCTGTTGATGCATTCAATTTTCAAATGTATTCATTTATGAACCAGTAGTTAGAAGTAGAAAAGTTCAAACAGAAACCATAAAGCTCATCTACAGCCACACCACACTGGATACGCCCAATCTCATCTGATCTTGGAAGCTAAGCAGTGTTGGGCCTGGTTAGTACTTGGATGGGAGACCGCCTGGGAATACAAGGTGCTGTAGATAATTTTATACTGCCAACACCGTTCTGTTGATGCATTCCATTTTCAAACGAATTCATTTATGAACCAGTAGTTAGAACAGGCATTCCCAACCACGGTCCTCAAGGCACACTAACAGTGCAGGTTTTTGTGATATCCAGGCTTCAGCACAGGTGACTTAATTAGTAGCTAAATTATTTTGATTTAACCATCTGTGCTGCAGCTTTGATATCACTAAAACCTGCACTGTTGGTGTGCCTTGAGTACCGTGGTTGGGAATGTCTGAGTAAGAAGTAGAAAAGTTCTAACAGAAACCACAAAGCTCATCTACAGCCACACCACACTGGATACGCCCAATCTCATCTGATCTTGGAAGCTAAGCAGTGTTGGGCCTGTTTAGTACTTGGATGGGAGAACACCTGGGAATACAAGGTGCTGTAGATATTTTTATACTGCCAACACCGTTCTGTTGATGCATTCAATTTTCAAATGTATTCATTTATGAACCAGTAGTTAGAAGTAGAAAAGTTCAAACAGAAACTGTAAAGCTCATCTACAGCCACACCACACTGGATACGCCCAATCTCATCTGATCTTGGAAGCTAAGAAGTGTTGGGCCTGGTTAGTACTTGGATGGGAGACCGCCTGGGAATACAAGGTGCTGTAGATAATTTTATACTGCCAACACCGTTCTGTTGATGCATTCCATTTTAAAACGTTTTCATTTATGAACCAGTAGTTAGAAGTAGAAAAGTTCTAACAGAAACCAAAAGTTAATCTACAGCCACACCACACTGGATACGTCCAATCTCATCTGATCTTGGAAGCTGAGCAGTGTTGGGCCTGGTTAGTACTTGGATGGGAGACCACTTGGGAATACAAGGTGCTGTAGATATTTTTATACTGCCAACACCGTTCTGTTGATGCTTTCCATTTTCAAACGAATTCATTTATGAACCAGTAGTTAGAAGTAGAAAAGTTCAAACAGAAACCATAAAGCTCATCTACAGCCACACCACACTGGATACGCCCAATCTCATCTGATCTTGGAAGCTAAGCAGTGTTGGGCCTGGTTAGTACTTGGATGGGAGACCACCTGGGAATACAACGTGCTGTAGATATTTTTATACTGCCAACACCGTTCTGTTGATGCATTCCATTTTAAAACGTATTCATTTATGAACCAGTAGTTAGAAGTAGAAAAGTTCTAACAGAAACCAGAAAGTTCATCTACAGCAACACCACACTGGATACGCCCAATCTCATCTGATCTTGGAAGCTAAGCAGTGTTGGGCCTGGTTAGTACTTGGATGGGAGACCACCTGGGAATACAAGGTGCTGTAGATATTTTTATACTGCCAACACCGTTCTGTTGATGCATTCCATTTTAAAACGTATTCATTTATGAACCAGTAGTTAGAAGTAGAAAAGTTCAAACAGAAACCACAAAGCTCATCTACAGCCACACCACACTGGATACGCCCAATCTCATCTGATCTTGGAAGCTAAGCAGTGTTGGGTCTGGTTAGTACTTGGATGGGAGACCACCTGGGAATACAAGGTGCTGTAGATATTTTTATACTGCCAACACCGTTCTGTTGATGCATTCCATTTTCAAACGTATTGTTTTATGAACCAGTAGTTAGAAGTAGAAAAGTTCTCACAGAAACCACAAAGTTCATCTACAGCCACACCACACTGCATACGCCCAATCTCATCTGATCTTGGAAGCTAAGCAGTGTTGGGCCTGGTTAGTACTTGGATGGGAGACCACCTGGGAATACAAGGTGCTGTAGATATTTTTATACTGCCAACACCGTTCTGTTGATGCATTCTATTTTCAAACGTATTCATTTATGAACCAGTAGTTAGAAGTAGAAAAGTACTAACAGAAACCACAAAGCTCATCTACAGCCAAAACACAGTGGATACGCCCAATCTCATCTGATCTTAAAAGCTAAGCAGTGTTGGGCCTGGTTAGTATTTGGATAGGAGACCACCTGGGATTACAAGGTGCTGTAGATATTTTATACTGCCAACAATGTTCTGTTGATGCATTCAATTTTCAAATGTATTCATTTATGAACCAGAAGTTAGAAGTAGAAAAGTTCAAACAGAAACCATAAAGCTCATCTACAGCCACACCACACTGGATACGCCCAATCTCATCTGATCTTGGAAGCTAAGCAGTGTTGGGCCTGGTTAGTACTTGGATGGGAGACCACCTGGGAATACAAGGTGCTGTAGATAATTTTATACTGCCAACACCGTTCTGTTGATGCATTCCATTTTAAAACGTATTCATTTATGAACCAGTAGTTTGAAGTAAAAAAGTTCTAACAGAAACCAAAAAGTTCATCTACAGCCACACCACACTGGATACGTCTAATCTCATCTGATCTTGGAAGCTAAGCAGTGTTGGGCCTGGTTAGTACTTGGATGGGAGACCACCTGGGAATACAAGGTGCTGTAGATATTTTTATACTGCCAACACCGTTCTGTTGATGCATTCCATTTTCAAATGTATTCATTTATGAACCAGTAGTTAGAAGTAGAAAATTTCTAACAGAAACCACAAAGCTCATATACAGCCACACCACACTGGATACGCCCAATCTCATCTGATCTTGGAAGCTAAGCAGTGTTGGGCCTGGTTAGTACTTGGATGGGAGACCACCTGGGAATACAAGGTGCTGTAGATATTTTTATACTGCCAACACTGTTCTGCTGATGCATTCCATTTTAAAACGTATTCATTTATGAACCAGTAGTTAGAAGTAGAAAAGTTCAAACAGAAACCACAAAGCTCATCTACAGCCACACCACACTGGATACGCCCAATCTCATCTGATCTTGGAAGCTAAGCAGTGTTGGGCCTGGTTAGTACTTGGATGGGAGACCACCTGGGAATACAAGGTGCTGTAGATATTTTTATACTGCCAACACCGTTCTGTTGATGCATTCAATTTTCAAACGTATTCTTTTATGAACCAGTAGTTAGAAGTAGAAAAGTTCTCACAGAAACCACAAAGTTCATCTACAGCCACACCACACTGCATACGCCCAATCTCATCTGATCTTGGAAGCTAAGCAGTGTTGGGCCTGGTTAGTACTTGGATGGGAGACCACCTGGGAATACAAGGTGCTGTAGATATTTTTATACTGCCAACACCGTTCTGTTGATGCATTCTATTTTCAAACGTATTCATTTATGAACCAGTAGTTAGAAGTAGAAAAGTTCTAACAGAAACCACAAAGCTCATCTACAGCCAAAACACAGTGGATACGCCCAATCTCATCTGATCTTGAAAGCTAAGCAGTGTTGGGCCTGGTTAGTATTTGGATAGGAGACCACCTGGGATTACAAGGTGCTGTAGATATTTTATACTGCCAACAATGTTCTGTTGATGCATTCAATTTTCAAATGTATTCATTTATGAACCAGAAGTTAGAAGTAGAAAAGTTCAAACAGAAACCATAAAGCTCATCTACAGCCACACCACACTGGATACGCCCAATCTCATCTGATCTTGGAAGCTAAGTAGTGTTGGGCCTGGTTAGTACTTGGATGGGAGACCACCTGGGAATACAAGGTGCTGTAGATAATTTTATACTGCCAACACCGTTCTGTTGATGCATTCCATTTTCAAATGTATTCATTTATGAACCAGTAGTTAGAAGTAGAAAATTTCTAACAGAAACCACAAAGCTCATCTACAGCCACACCACACTGGATACGCCCAATCTCATCTGATCTTGGAAGCTAAGCAGTGTTGGGCCTGGTTAGTACTTGGATGGGAGACCACCTGGGAATACAAGGTGCTTAGATATTTTTATACTGCCAACACCGTTCTGTTGATGCATTCCATTTTCAAACGTATTCATTTATGAACCAGTAGTTAGAAGTAGAAAATTTCTAACAGAAACCATAAAGCTCATCTACAGCCACACCACACTGGATACGCCCAATCTCATCTGATCTTGGAAGCTAAGCAGTGTTGGGCATGGTTAGTACTTGGATGGGAGACCACCTGGGAATACAAGGTGCTGTAGATATTTTTATACTGTAAACACCGTTCTGTTGATGCATTCCATTTTCAAACGTATTCATTTATGAACCAGTAGTTAGAAGTAGAAAAGTTCTAACAGAAACCACAAAGCTCATCTACAGCCACACCACACTGGATACGCCCAATCTCATCTGATCTTGGAAGCTAAGCAGTGTTGGGCCTGGTTAGTACTTGGATGGGAGACCACCTGGGAATACAAGGTGCTGTAGATATTTTTATACTACCAACACCGTTCTGTTGATGCATTCCATTTTCAAACGTATTCATTTATGAAACAGTAGTTAGAAGTAGAAAAGTTCTAACAGAAACCATAAAGCTCATCTACAGCCACACCACACTAGATACGCCCAATCTCATCTGATCTTGGAAGCTAAGCAGTGTTGGGCCTGGTTAGTACTTGGATGTGAGACCACCTGGGAATACAAGGTGCTGTAGATATTTTTATACTACCAACACCGTTCTGTTGATGCATTCCATTTTCAAATGTATTCATTTATGAACCAGTAGTTAGAGGTAGAAAAGTACTAACAGAAACCATAAAGCTCTTCTACAGCCACACCACACTGGATATGCCCAATCTCATCTGATCTTGGAAGCTAAGCAGTGTTGGGCCTGGTTAGTACTTGGATGGGAGACCACCTGGGAATACAAGGTGCTGTAGATATTTTTATACTGCCAACACCATTCTGTTGATGCATTCCATTTTAAAATGTATTCATTTATGAACCAGTAGTTAGAAGTAGAAAAGTTCTAACAGAAACCATAAAGTTCATCTACAGCCACACCACACTGGATACGCCCAATCTCATCTGATCTTGTAAGCTAAGCAGTGTTGGGCCTGGTTAGTACTTGGATGGGAGACCACCTGGGAATACAAGGTGCTGTAGATATTTTTATACTACCAACACCGTTCTGTTGATGCATTCCATTTTCAAACGTATTCATTTATGAACCAGTAGTTAGAAGTAGAAATGTTCTAACAGAAACCATAAAGCTCATCTAGAGCCAAGCCACACTGGATACGCCCAATCTCATCTGATCTTGGAAGCTAAGCAGTGTTGGGCCTGGTTAGTACTTGGATGGGAGACCACCTGGGAATACAAGGTGCTGTAGATATTTTTATACTACCAACACCGTTCTGTTGATGCATTCCTTTTTCAAACGTATTCATTTATGAACCAGTAGTTAGAAGTAGAAAAGTTCTAACAGAAACCACAAAGCTCATCTACAGCCACACCACACTGGATACGCCCAATCTCATCTGATCTTGGAAGCTAAGCAGTGTTGGGCCTGGTTAGTACTTGGATGGGAGACCACCTGGGAATACAAGGTGCTGTAGATATTTTTATACCGCCAACACCGTTCTGTTGATGCATTCCATTTTCAAATGTATTCATTTATGAACCAGTAGTTAGAAGTAGAAAAGTTCTAACAGAAACCACAAAGCTCATCTACAGCCACACCACACTGGATACGCCCAATCTCATCTGATCTTGGAAGCTAAGCAGTGTTGGGCCTGGTTAGTACTTGGATGGGAGACCACCTGGGAATACAATGTGCTGTAGATATTTTTATACTGCAAACACCGTTCTGTTGATGCATTCCATTTTCAAACATATTCATTTATGAACCAGTAGTTAGAAGTAGAAAAGTTCTAACAGAAACCAGAAAGTTCATCTACAGCAACACCACATTGGATACGCCCAATCTCATCTGATCTTGGAAGCTAAGCAGTGTTGGGCCTGGTTAGTACTTGGATGGGAGACTACCTGGGAATACAAGGTGCTGTAGATATTTTTATACTGCCAACACAGTTCTGTTGATGCATTCCATTTTCAAACGTATTCATTTATGAACCAGTAGTTAGAAGTAGAAAAGTTCTAACAGAATCCACAAAGCTCATCTACAGCCACACCACACTGGATACGCCCAATCTCATCTGATCTTGGAAGCTAAGCAGTGTTGGGCCTGGTTAGTACTTGGATGGGAGACCACCTGGGAATACAAGGTGCTGTAGATATTTTTATACTACCAACATCGTTCTGTTGATGCATTCCATTTTCAAACGTATTCATTTATGAACCAGTAGTTAGAAGTAGAAAAGTACTAACAGAAACCATAAAGCTCTTCTACAGCCACACCACACTGGATATGCCCAATCTCATCTCATCTTGGAAGCTAAGCAGTGTTGGGCCTGGTTAGTACTTGGATGGGAGACCACCTGGGAATACAAGGTGCTGTAGATAATTTTATACTGCCAACACCGTTCTGTTGATGCATTCCATTTTAAAACGTATTCATTTATGAACCAGTAGTTAGAAGTAGAAAAGTTATAACAGAAACCACAAAGTTCATCTACAGCCACACCACACTGGATACGCCCAATCTCATCTGATCTTGGAAGCTAAACAGTGTTGGGCCTGGTTAGTACTTGGATGGGAGACCACCTGGGAATACAAGGTGCTGTAGATAATTTTATACTGCCAACACCGTTCTGTTGATGCATTCCATTTTCAAACGTATTCATTTACGAACCAGTAGTTAGAAGTAGAAAAGTTCTAACAGAAACCAGAAAATTCATCTACAGCCACACCACACTGGATACGCCTAATCTCATCTGATCTTGGAAGCTAAGCAGTGTTGGGCCTGGTTAGTAATTGGATGGGAGACCACCTGGGAATACAAGGTGCTGTAGATATGTTTATACTGCCAACACCGTTCTGTTGATGCATTCCATTTTCAAACGTATTCATTTATGAACCAGTAGTTAGAAGTAGAAAAGTTCTAACAGAAAACATAAAGCTCATCTACAGCCAAGCAACACTGGATACGCCCAATCTCATCTGATCTTGGAAGCTAAGCAGAGTTGGGCCTGGTTAGTACTTGGATGGGAGACCACCTGGGAATACTAGGTGCTGTAGATATTTTTATACTACCAACACCGTTCTGTTGATGCATTCCATTTTCAAACGTATTCATTTATGAACCAGTAGTTAGAAGTAGAAAAGTTCTAACAGAAACCACAAAGCTCATCTGCAGCCACACCACACTGGATACGCCCAATCTCATCTGATCTTGGAAGCTAAGCAGTGTTGGGCCTGGTTAGTACTTGGATGGGAGACCACCTGGGAATACAAGGTGCTGTAGATAATTTTATACTGCCAACACCGTTCTGTTGATGCATTCCATTTTCAAATGTATTCATTTATGAACCAGTCGTTAGAAGTAGAAAAGTTCTAACAGAAACCACAAAGTTCATCTACAGCCACACCACACTGGATACGCCCAATCTCATCTTATCTTGGAAGCTAAACAGTGTTGGGCCTGGTTAGTACTTGGATGGGAGACCACCTGGGAATACAAGGTGCTGTAGATAATTTTATACTGCCAACACCGTTCTGTTGATGCATTCCATTTTCAAATGTATTCATTTATGAACCAGTAGTTAGAAGTAGAAAAGTTCTAACAGAAACCACAAAGTTCATCTACAGCCACACCACACTGGATACGCCCAATCTCATCTGATCTTGGAAGCTAAGCAGTGTTGGGCCTGGTTAGTACTTGGATGGGAGACCACCTGGGAATACAAGGTGCTGTAGATATTTTTATACTGCCAACACCGTTCTGTTGATGCATTCCATTTTCAAACGTATTCATTTATAAACCAGTAGTTAGAAGTAGAAAAGTTCTAACAGAAACCACAAAGCTCATCTACAGCCACACCATACTGGATACGCCCAATCTCGTCTGATCTTGGAAGCTAAGCAGTGTTGGCCCTGGTTAGTACTTGGATGGCAGACCACCTGGGAATACAAGGTGCTGTAGATATTTTTATACTGCCAACACCGTTCTGTTGATGCATTCAATTTTCAAATGTATTCATTTATGAACCAGTAGTTAGAAGTAGAAAAGTTCAAACAGAAACCATAAAGCTCATCTACAGCCACACCACACTGGATACGTCCAATCTCATCTGATCTTGGAAGCTAAGCAGTGTTGGGCCTGGTTAGTACTTGGATGGGAGACCGCCTGGGAATACAAGGTGCTGTAGATAATTTTATACTGCCAACACCGTTCTGTTGATGCATTCCATTTTAAAACGTATTCATTTATCAACCAGTAGTTAGAAGTAGAAAAGTTCTAACAGAAACCAAAAAGTTCATCTACAGCCACACCATACTGGATACGTCCAATCTCATCTGATTTTGGAAGCTAAGCAGTGTTGGGCCTGGTTAGTACTTGGATGGGAGACCACCTGGGAATACAAGGTGCTGTAGATATGTTTATACTGCCAACACCGTTCTGTTGATGCATTCCATTTTCAAACGTAATCATTTATGAACCAGTAGTTAGAAGTAGAAAAGTTCTAACAGAAACCACAAAGCTCATCTACAGCCACACCACACTGGATACGCCCAATCTCATCTGATCTTGGAAGCTAAGCAGTGTTGGGCCTGGTTAGTACTTGGATGGGAGACCACCTGGGAATATAAAAGGTGCTGTAGATATTTTTATACTGCCAACACCGTTCTGTTGATGCATTCCATTTTCAAACGTATTCATTTATGAACCAGTAGTTAGAAGTAGAAAAGTTCTAACAGAAATCATAAAGCTCATCTACAGCCAAGCCACACTGGATACGCCCAATCTCATCTGATCTTGGAAGCTAAGCAGAGTTAGGCCTGGTTAGTACTTGGATGGGAGAACACCTGGGAATACAAGGTGCTGTAGATATTTTTATACTACCAACACCGTTCTGTTGATGCATTCCATTTTCAAACGTATTCATTTATGAACCAGTAGTTAGAAGTAGAAAAGTTCTAACAGAAACCACAAAGCTCATCTACAGCCACACCACACTGGATACGCCCAATCTCATCTGATCTTGGAAGCTAAGCAGTGTTGGGCCTGGTTAGTACTTGGATGGGAGACCACCTGGGAATACAAGGTGCTGTAGATGTTTTTATACTGCCAACACCGTTCTGTTGATGCATTCCATTTTCAAATGTATTCATTTATGAACCAGTAGTTAGAAGTAGAAAAGTTCTAACAGAAACGACAAAGCTCATCTACAGCCACACTACACTGGATACGCCCAATCTCATCTGATCTTGGAAGCTAAACAGTGTTGGGCCTGGTTAGTACTTGGATGGGAGACCACCTGGGAATACAAGGTGCTGTAGATAATTTTATACTGCCAACAGCGTTCTGTTGATGCATTCCATTTTAAAACGTATTCATTTATGAACCAGTAGTTAGAAGTAGAAAAGTTCTAACAGAAACCAGAAAGTTCATCTACAGCCACACCATACTGGATACGTCCAATCTCATCTGATCTTGGAAGCTAAGCAGTGTTGGGCCTGGTTAGTACTTGGATGGGAGACCACCTGGGAATACAAGGTGCTGTAGATATTTTTATACTGCCAACACCGTTCTGTTGATGCATTCCATTTTCAAACGTATTCATTTATGAACCAGTAGTTAGAAGTAGAAAAGTTCTAACAGAAACCACAAAGCTCATCTACAGCCACACCACACTGGATACGCCCAATCTCATCTGATCTTGGAAGCTAAGCAGTGTTGGGCCTGGTTAGTACTTGGATGGGAGACCACCTGGGAATATAAAAGGTGCTGTAGATATTTTTATACTGCCAACACCGTTCTGTTGATGCATTCCATTTTCAAATGTATTCATTTATGAACCAGTAGTTAGAAGTAGAAAAGTTCTAACAGAAACCATAAAGCTCATCTACAGCCACACCACACTGGATATGCCCAATCTCATCTGATCTTGGAAGCTAAGCAGTGTTGGGCCTGGTTAGTACTTGGATGGGAGACCACCTGGTAATACAAGGTGCTGTAGATAATTTTATACTGCCAACACCGTTCTGTTGATGCATTCCATTTTAAAACGTATTCATTTATGAACCAGTAGTTAGAAGTAGAAAAGTTCTAACAGAAACCACAAAGTTCATCTACAGCCACACCACACTGGATACGCCCAATCTCATCTGATCTTGGAAGCTAAGCAGTGTTGGGCCTGGTTAGTACTTGGATGGGTGACCACCTGGGAATACAAGGTGCTGTAGATAATTTTATACTGCCAACACCGTTCTGTTGATGCATTCCATTTTCAAACGTATTCTTTTATGAACCAGTAGTTAGAAGTAGAAAAGTTCTAACAGAAACCACAAAGTTCATGTACAGCCACACCACACTGGATACGCCCAATCTCATCTGATCTTGGAAGCTAAGCAGTGTTGGGCCTGGTTAGTACTTGGATGGGAGACCACCTGGGAATACAAGGTGCTGTAGATATTTTTATACTGCCAACACCGTTCTGTTGATGCATTCTATTTTCAAACGTATTCATTTATGAACCAGTAGTTAGAAGTAGAAAAGTTCTAACAGAAACCACAAAGCTCATCTACAGCCACAACACAGTGGATACGCCCAATCTCATCTGATCTTGGAAGCTAAGCAGTGTTGGGCCTGGTTAGTACTTGGATGGGAGACCACCTGGGAATACAAGGTGCTGTAGATATTTTTATACTGCCAACACCGTTCTGTTGATGCATTCTATTTTCAAACGTATTCATTTATGAACCAGTAGTTAGAAGTAGAAAAGTTCTAACAGAAACCACAAAGCTCATCTACAGCCACAACACAGTGGATACGCCCAATCTCATCTGATCTTGGAAGCTAAGCAGTGTTGGGCCTGGTTAGTACTTGGATGGGAGACCACCTGGGAATACAAGGTGCTGTAGATATTTTATACTGCCAACACCGTTCTGTTGATGCATTCAATTTTCAAATGTATTCATTTATGAACCAGTAGATAGAAGTAGAAAAGTTCAAACAGAAACCATAAAGCTCATCTACAGCCACACCACACTGGATACGCCCAATCTCATCTGATCTTGGAAGCTAAGCAGTGTTGGGCCTGGTTAGTACTTGGATGGGAGACCGCCTGGGAATACAAGGTGCTGTAGATAATTTTATACTGCCAACACCGTTCTGTTGATGCATTCCATTTTAAAACGTTTTCATTTATGAACCAGTAGTTAGAAGTAGAAAAGTTCTAACAGAAACCAAAAGTTCATCTACAGCCACACCACACTGGATACGTCCAATCTCATCTGATCTTGGAAGCTAAGCAGTGTTGGGCCTTGTTAGTACTTGGATGGGAGACCACCAGGGAATACAAGGTGCTGTAGATATTTTTATACTGCCAACACCGTTCTGTTGATGCATTCCATTTTCAAACGAATTCATTTATGAACCAGTAGTTAGAAGTAGAAAAGTTCTAACAGAAACCACAAAGCTCATCTACAGCCACACCACACTGGATACGCCCAATCTCATCTGATCTTGGAAGCTAAGCAGTGTTGGGCCTGTTTAGTACTTGGATGGGAGACCACCTGGGAATACAAGGTGCTGTAGATATTTTTATACTGCCAACACCGTTCTGTTGATGCATTCTATTTTCAAAAGTATTCATTTATGAACCAGTAGTTAGAAGTAGAAAAGTTCTAACAGAAACCACAAAGCTCATCTACAGCCAAAACACAGTGGATACGCCCAATCTCATCTGATCTTGAAAGCTAAGCAGTGTTGGGCCTGGTTAGTATTTGGATAGGAGACCACCTGGGATTACAAGGTGCTGTAGATATTTTATACTGCCAACAATGTTCTGTTGATGCATTCAATTTTCAAATGTATTCATTTATGAACCAGAAGTTAGAAGTAGAAAAGTTCAAACAGAAACCATAAAGCTCATCTACAGCCACACCACACTGGATACGCCCAATCTCGTCTGATCTTGGAAGCTAAGCAGTGTTGGGCCTGGTTAGTACTTGGATGGGAGACCACCTGGGAATACAAGGTGCTGTAGATAATTTTATACTGCCAACACCGTTTTGTTGATGCATTCCATTTTAAAACGTATTCATTTATGAACCAGTAGTTTGAAGTAGAAAAGTTCTAACAGAAACCAAAAAGTTCATCTACAGCCACACCACACTGGATACGTCTAATCTCATCTGATCTTGGAAGCTAAGCAGTGTTGGGCCTGGTTAGTACTTGGATGGGAGACCACCTGGGAATACAAGGTGCTGTAGATATTTTTATACTGCCAACACCGTTCTGTTGATGCATTCCATTTTCAAACGAATTCATTTATGAACCAGTAGTTAGAAGTAGAAAAGTTCTAACAGAAACCACAAAGCTCATCTACAGCCACACCACACTGGATACACCCAATCTCATCTGATCTTGGAAGCTAAGCAGTGTTGGGCCTGGTTAGTACTTGGATGGGAGACCACCTGGGAATACAAGGTGCTGTAGATATTTTATACTGCCAACACTGTTCTGTTGATGCATTCAATTTTCAAATGTATTCATTTATGAACCAGTAGTTAGAAGTAGAAAAGTTCAAACAGAAACCACAAAGTTCATCTACAGCCACACCACACTGGATACGCCCAATCTCATCTGATCTTGGAAGCTAAGCAGTGTTGGGCCTGGTTAGTACTTGGATGGGAGACCACCTGGGAATACAAGGTGCTGTAGATAATTTTATACTGCCAACACCGTTCTGTTGATGCATTCCATTTTCAAACGTATTCTTTTATGAACCAGTAGTTAGAAGTAGAAAAGTTCTAACAGAAACCACAAAGTTCATCTACAGCCACACCACACTGGATACGCCCAATCTCATCTGATCTTGGAAGCTAAGCAGTGTTGGACCTGGTTAGTACTTGGATGGGAGACCACCTGGGAATACAAGGTGCTGTAGATATTTTTATACTGCCAACACCGTTCTGTTGATGCATTCCATTTTCAAACGAATTCATTTATGAACCAGTAGTTAGAAGTAGAAAAGTTCTAACAGAAACCACAAAGCTCATCTACAGCCACACCACACTGGATACACCCAATCTCATCTGATCTTGGAAGCTAAGCAGTGTTGGGCCTGGTTAGTACTTGGATGGGAGACCACCTGGGAATACAAGGTGCTGTAGATATTTTATACTGCCAACACTGTTCTGTTGATGCATTCAATTTTCAAATGTATTCATTTATGAACCAGTAGTTAGAAGTAGAAAAGTTCAAACAGAAACCATAAAGCTCATCTACAGCCACACCACACTGGATACGCCCAATCTCATCTGATCTTGGAAGATAAGCAGTGTTGGGCCTGGTTAGTACTTGGATGGGAGACCGCCTGGGAATACAAGGTGCTGTAGATAATTTTATACTGCCAACACCGTTCTGTTGATGCATTCCATTTTCAAACGAATTCATTTATGAACCAGTAGTTAGAACAGGCATTCCCAACCACGGTCCTCAAGGCACACTAACAGTGCAGGTTTTTGTGATATCCAGGCTTCAGCACAGGTGACTTAATTAGTAGCTAAATTATTTTGATTTAACCATCTGTGCTGCAGCCTTGATATCACTAAAACCTGCACTGTTGGTGTGCCTTGAGTACCGTGGTTGGGAATGCCTGAGTTAGAAGTAGAAAAGTTCTAACAGAAACCACAAAGCTCATCTACAGCCACACCACACTGGATACGCCCAATCTCATCTGATCTTGGAAGCTAAGCAGTGTTGGGCCTGTTTAGTACTTGGATGGGAGACCACCTGGGAATACAAGGTGCTGTAGATATTTTTATACTGCCAACACCGTTCTGTTGATGCATTCCATTTTAAAACGTATTCATTTATGAACCAGTTGTTAGAAGTAGAAAAGTTCTAACAGAAACCAGAAAGTTCATCTACAGCAACACCACACTGGATACGCCCAATCTCATCTGATCTTGGAAGCTAAGCAGTGTTGGGCCTGGTTAGTACTTGGATGGGAGACCACCTGGGAATACAAGGTGCTGTAGATATTTTTATACTGCCAACACCGTTCTGTTGATGCATTCCATTTTCAAACGTATTCATTTATGAACCAGTAGTTAGAAGTAGAAAAGTTCTAACAGAAACTACAAAGCTCATCTACAGCCACACCATACTGGATACACCCAATCTCATCTGATCTTGGAAGCTAAGCAGTGTTGGGCCTGGTTAGTACTTGGATGGGAGACCACCTGGGAATACAAGGTGCTGTAGATATTTTTATACTGCCAACACCGTTCTGTTGATGCATTCCATTTTCAAACGTATTCATTTATGAACCAGTAATTAGAAGTAGAAAAGTTCTAACAGAAACTACAAAGCTCATCTACAGCCACACCATACTGGATACGCCCAATCTCATCTGATCTTGGAAGCTAAGCAGTGTTGGGCCTGGTTAGTACTTGGATGGGAGACCGCCTGGGAATACAAGGTGCTGTAGATAATTTTATACTGCCAACACCGTTCTGTTGATGCATTCCATTTTAAAACGTATTCATTTATGAACCAGTAGTTAGAAGTAGAAAAGTTCTAACAGAAACCAGAAAGTTCATCTACAGCAACACCACACTGGATACGCCCAATCTCATCTGATCTTGGAAGCTAAGCAGTGTTGGGCCTGGTTAGTACTTGGATGGGAGACCACCTGGGAATACAAGGTGCTGTAGATATTTTTATACTGCCAACACCGTTCTGTTGATGCATTCCATTTTCAAACGTACTCATTTATGAACCAGTAGTTAGAAGTAGAAAAGTTCTAACAGAAACCACAAAGCTCATCTACAGCCACACCACACTGGATACGACCAATCTCATCTGATCTTGGAAGCTAAGCAGTGTTGGGCCTGGTTAGTACTTGGATGGGAGACCACCTGGGAATACAAGGTGCTGTAGATATTGTTATACTGCCAACACCGTTCTGTTGATGCATTCAATTTTCAAATGTATTCATTTATGAACCAGTAGTTAGAAGTAGAAAAGTTCAAACAGAAACCATAAAACTCATCTACAGCCACACCACACTGGATACGCCCAATCTCATCTGATCTTGGAAGCTAAGCAGTGTTGGGCCTGGTTAGTACTTGGATGGGAGACCGCCTGGGAATACAAGGTGCTGTAGATAATTTTATACTGCCAACACCGTTCTGTTGATGCATTCCATTTTACAACGTATTCATTTATGAACCAGTAGTTAGAAGTAGAAAAGTTCTAACAGAAACCAAAAAGTTCATCTACAGCCGCACCACACTGGATACGTCCAATCTCATCTGATCTTGGAAGCTAAGCAGTGTTGGGCCTGGTTAGTACTTGGATGGGAGACCACCTGGGAATACAAGGTGCTGTAGATAATTTTATACTGCCAACACTGTTCTGTTGATGCATTCCATTTTAAAACGTATTCATTTATGAACCAGTAGTTAGAAGTAGAAAAGTTCTAACAGAAACCACAAAGTTCATCTACAGCCACACCACACTGGATACGCCCAATCTCATCTGATCTTGGAAGCTAAGCAGTGTTGGGCCTGGTTAGTACTTGGATGGGAGACCACCTGGGAATACAAGGTGCTGTAGATATTTTTATACTGCCAACACCGTTCTGTTGATGCATTCCATTTTCAAACGTACTCATTTATGAACCAGTAGTTAGAAGTAGAAAAGTTCTAACAGAAACCACAAAGCTCATCTACAGCCACACCACACTGGATACGCCCAATCTCATCTGATCTTGGAAGCTAAGCAGTGTTGGGCCTGGTTAGTACTTGGATGGGAGACCACCTGGGAATACAAGGTGCTGTAGATATTTTTATACTGCCAACACCGTTCTGTTGATGCATTCCATTTTCAAACGAATTCATTTATGAACCAGTAGTTAGAAGTAGAAAAGTTCTAACAGAAACCACAAAGCTCATCTACAGCCACACCACACTGGATACGCCCAATCTCATCTGATCTTGGAAGCTAAGCAGTGTTGGGCCTGGTTAGAACTTGGATGGGAGACCACCTGGGTATACAAGGTGCTGTAGATATTTTTATACTGCCAACACCGTTCTGATGATGCATTCCATTTTAAAACGTATTCATTTATGAACCAGTAGTTAGAAGTAGAAAAGTTCTAACAGAAACTACAAAGCTCATCTACAGCCACACCACACTGGATACGCCCAATCTCATCTGATCTTGGAAGCTAAGCAGTGTTAGGCCGGGTTAGTACTTGGATGGGAGACCACCTGGGAATACAAGGTGCTGTAGATATTTTTATACTGCCAACACCGTTCTGTTGATGCATTCCATTTTCAAACGTATTCATTTATGAACCTGTAGTTAGAAGTAGAAAAGTTCTAACAGAAACCACAAAGCTCATCTACAGCCACACCACACTGGATACGCCCAATCTCATCTGATCTTGGAAGCTAAGCAGTGTTGGGCCTGGTTAGTACTTGGATGGGAGAGCACCTGGGAATACAAGGTGCTGTAGATATTTTTATACTGCCAACACCCTTCTTTTGATGCATTCCATTTTCAAACGTATTCATTTATGGACCAGTAGTTAGAAGTAGAAAAGTTCTAACAGAAACCACAAAACTCATCTACAGCCACACCACACTGGATTCGCCCAATCTCATCTGATCTTGGAAGCTAAGCAGTGTTGGGCCTGGTTAGTACTTGGATGGGAGACCACCTGGGAATACAAGGTGCTGTAGATATTTTTATACTGCCAACACCGTTCTGTTGATGCATTCAATTTTCAAATGTATTCATTTATGAACCATTAGTTAGAAGTAGAAAAGTTCAAACAGAAACCATAAAGCTCATCTACAGCCACACCACACTGGATACGCCCAATCTCATCTGATCTTGGAAGCTAAGCAGTGTTGGGCCTGGTTAGTACTTGGATGGGAGACCGCCTGGGAATACAAGGTGCTGTAGATAATTTTATACTGCCAACACCATTCTGTTGATGCATTCCATTTTAAAACGTATTCATTTATGAACCAGTAGTTAGAAGTAGAAAAGTTCTAACAGAAACCACAAAGCTCATCCACAGCCACACCTTTCTGGATTAGCCCAATCTCATCTGATCTTGGAAGCTAAGCAGTGTTGGGCCTGGTTAGTACTTGGATGGGAGACCACCTGGGAATACAAGGTGCTGTAGATATTTTTATACTGCCAACACCGTTCTGTTGATGCATTCCATTTTCAAACGTATTCATTTATGAACCAGTAGTTAGAAGTAGAAAAGTTCTAACAGAAACCACAAAGCTCATCTACAGCCACACCACACTGGATACGCCCAATCTCATCTGATCTTGGAAGCTAATCAGTGTTGGGCCTGGTTAGTACTTGGATGGGAGACCACCTGGGAATACAAGGTGCTGTAGATATTTTTATACTGCCAACACCCTTCTGTTGATGCATTCCATTTTCAAACGTATTCATTTATGAACCAGTAGTTAGAAGTAGAAAAGTTCTAACAGAAACCACAACGCTCATCTACAGCAACACTACACTGGATACGCCCAATCTCATCTGATCTTGGAAGCTAAGCAGTGTAGGGCCTGGTTAGTACTTGGATGGGAGACCACCTGGGAATACAAGGTGATGTAGATATTTTTATACTGCCAACACCCTTCTGTTGATGCATTCCATTTTCAAACGTATTCATTTATGAACCAGTAGTTAGAAGTAGAAAAGTTCTAACAGAAACCACAAAGCTCATCTACAGCTACACCACACTGGATACGCCCAATCTCATCTGATCTTGGAAGCTAAGCAGTGTTGGGCCTGGTTAGTACTTGGATGGGAGACCACCTGGGAATACAAGGTGCTGTAGATAATTTTATACTGCCAACACCGTTCTGTTGATGCATTCCATTTTACAACGTATTCATTTATGAACCAGTAGTTAGAAGTAGAAAAGTTCTAACAGAAACCAAAAAGTTCATGTACAGCCGCACCACACTGGATACGTCCAATCTCATCTGATCTTGGAAGCTAAGCAGTGTTGGGCCTGATTAGTACTTGGATGGGAGACCACCTGGGAATACAAGGTGCTGTAGATAATTTTATACTGCCAACACTGTTCTGTTGATGCATTCCATTTTAAAACGTATTCATTTATGAACCAGTAGTTAGAAGTAGAAAAGTTCTAACAGAAACCACAAAGTTCATCTACAGCCACACCACACTGGATACGCCCAATCTCATCTGATCTTGGAAGCTAAGCAGTGTTGGGCCTGGTTAGTACTTGGATGGGAGACCACCTGGGAATACAAGGTGCTGTAGATATTTTTATACTGCCAACACCGTTCTGTTGATGCATTCCATTTTCAAACGTACTCATTTATGAACCAGTAGTTAGAAGTAGAAAAGTTCTAACAGAAACCACAAAGCTCATCTACAGCCACACCACACTGGATACGCCCAATCTCATCTGATCTTGGAAGCTAAGCAGTGTTGGGCCTGGTTAGTACTTGGATGGGAGACCACCTGGGAATACAAGGTGCTGTAGATATTGTTATACTGCCAACACCGTTCTGTTGATGCATTCAATTTTCAAATGTATTCATTTATGAACCAGTAGTTAGAAGTAGAAAAGTTCAAACAGAAACCATAAAACTCATCTACAGCCACACCACACTGGATACGCCCAATCTCATCTGATCTTGGAAGCTAAGCAGTGTTGGGCCTGGTTAGTACTTGGATGGGAGACCGCCTGGGAATACAAGGTGCTGTAGATAATTTTATACTGCCAACACCGTTCTGTTGATGCATTCCATTTTACAACGTATTCATTTATGAACCAGTAGTTAGAAGTAGAAAAGTTCTAACAGAAACCAAAAAGTTAATCTACAGCCGCACCACACTGGATACGTCCAATCTCATCTGATCTTGGAAGCTAAGCAGTGTTGGGCCTGGTTAGTACTTGGATGGGAGACCACCTGGGAATACAAGGTGCTGTAGATATTTTTATACTGCCAACACCGTTCTGTTGATGCATTCCATTTTCAAACGAATTCATTTATGAACCAGTAGTTAGAAGTAGAAAAGTTCTAACAGAAACCACAAAGCTCATCTACAGCCACACCACACTGGATACGCCCAATCTCATCTGATCTTGGAAGCTAAGCAGTGTTGGGCCTGGTTAGAACTTGGATGGGAGACCACCTGGGTATACAAGGTGCTGTAGATATTTTTATACTGCCAACACCGTTCTGATGATGCATTCCATTTTAAAACGTATTCATTTATGAACCAGTAGTTAGAAGTAGAAAAGTTCTAACAGAAACCACAAAGCTCATCTACAGACACACCACACTGGATACGCCCAATCTCATCTGATCTTGGAAGCTAAGCAGTGTTGGGCCTGGTTAGTACTTGGATGGGAGACCACCTGGGAATACAAGGTGCTGTAGATATTTTTATACTGCCAACACCGTTCTGTTGATGCATTCCATTTTCAAACGTATTCATTTATGAACCTGTAGTTAGAAGTAGAAAAGTTCTAACAGAAACCACAAAGCTCATCTACAGCCACACCACACTGGATACGCCCAATCTCATCTGATCTTGGAAGCTAAGCAGTGTTGGGCCTGGTTAGTACTTGGATGGGAGACCACCTGGGAATACAAGGTGCTGTAGATATTTTTATACTGCCAACACCGTTCTGTTGATGCATTCAATTTTCAAATGTATTCATTTATGAACCAGTAGTTAGAAGTAGAAAAGTTCAAACAGAAACCATAAAACTCATCTACAGCCACACCACACTGGATACGCCCAATCTCATCTGATCTTGGAAGCTAAGCAGTGTTGGGCCTGGTTAGTACTTGGATGGGAGACCGCCTGGGAATACAAGGTGCTGTAGATAATTTTATACTGCCAACACCATTCTGTTGATGCATTCCATTTTAAAACGTATTCATTTATGAACCAGTAGTTAGAAGTAGAAAAGTTCTAACAGAAACCACAAAGCTCATCCACAGCCACACCTTTCTGGATTAGCCCAATCTCATCTGATCTTGGAAGCTAAGCAGTGTTGGGCCTGGTTAGTACTTGGATGGGAGACCACCTGGGAATACAAGGTGCTGTAGATATTTTTATACTGCCAACACCGTTCTGTTGATGCATTCCATTTTCAAACGTATTCATTTATGAACCAGTAGTTAGAAGTAGAAAAGTTCTAACAGAAACCACAAAGCTCATCTACAGCCACACCACACTGGATATGCCCAATCTCATCTGATCTTGGAAGCTAATCAGTGTTGGGCCTGGTTAGTACTTGGATGGGAGACCACCTGGGAATACAAGGTGCTGTAGATATTTTTATACTGCCAACACCCTTCTGTTGATGCATTCCATTTTCAAACGTATTCATTTATGAACCAGTAGTTAGAAGTAGAAAAGTTCTAACAGAAACCACAAAGCTCATCTACAGCAACACTACACTGGATACGCCCAATCTCATCTGATCTTGGAAGCTAAGCAGTGTAGGGCCTGGTTAGTACTTGGATGGGAGACCACCTGGGAATACAAGGTGATGTAGATATTTTTATACTGCCAACACCCTTCTGTTGATGCATTCCATTTTCAAACGTATTCATTTATGAACCAGTAGTTAGAAGTAGAAAAGTTCTAACAGAAACCACAAAGCTCATCTACAGCTACACCACACTGGATACGCCCAACCTCATCTGATCTTGGAAGCTAAGCAGTGTTGGGCCTGGTTAGTACTTGGATGGGAGACCACCTGGGAATACAAGGTGCTGTAGATATTTTTATACTACCAACACCGTTCTGTTGATGCATTCCATTTTCAAACGTACTCATTTATGAACCAGTAGTTAGAAGTAGAAAAGTTCTAACAGAAACCACAAAGCTCATCTACAGCCACACCACACTGGATACGCCCAATCTCATCTGATCTTGGAAGCTAAGCAGTGTTGGGCCTGGTTAGTACTTGGATGGGAGACCGCCTGGGAATACAAGGTGCTGTAGATAATTTTATACTGCCAACACCGTTCTGTTGATGCATTCCATTTTACAACGTATTCATTTATGAACCAGTAGTTAGAAGTAGAAAAGTTCTAACAGAAACCAAAAAGTTCATCTACAGCCGCACCACACTGGATACGTCCAATCTCATCTGATCTTGGAAGCTAAGCAGTGTTGGGCCTGGTTAGTACTTGGATGGGAGACCACCTGGGAATACAAGGTGCTGTAGATAATTTTATACTGCCAACACCGTTCTGTTGATGCATTCCATTTTAAAACGTATTCATTTATGAACCAGTAGTTAGAAGTAGAAAAGTTCTAACAGAAACCACAAAGTTCATCTACAGCCACACCACACTGGATACGCCCAATCTCATCTGATCTTGGAAGCTAAGCAGTGTTGGGTCTGGTTAGTACTTGGGTGGGAGACCACCTGGGAATACAAGGTGCTGTAGATAATTTTATACTGCCAACACCGTTCTGTAGATGCATTCCATTTTCAAACGTATTCTTTTATGAACCAGTAGTTAGAAGTAGAAAAGTTCTAACAGAAACCACAAAGTTCATCTACAGCCACACCACACTGGATACGCCCAATCTCATCTGATCTTGGAAGCTAAGCAGTGTTGGGCCTGGTTAGTACTTGGATGGGAGACCACCTGGGAATACAAGGTGCTGTAGATATTTTTATACTGCCAACACCGTTCTGTTGATGCATTCCATTTTCAAACGTACTCATTTATGAACCAGTAGTTAGAAGTAGAAAAGTTCTAACAGAAACCACAAAGCTCATCTACAGCCACACCACACTGGATACGCCCAATCTCATCTGATCTTGGAAGCTAAGCAGTGTTGGGCCTGGTTAGTACTTGGATGGGAGACCACCTGGGAATACAAGGTGTTGTAGATATTGTTATACTGCCAACACCGTTCTGTTGATGCATTCAATTTTCAAATGTATTCATTTATGAACCAGTAGTTAGAAGTAGAAAAGTTCAAACAGAAACCATAAAACTCATCTACAGCCACACCACACTGGATACGCCCAATCTCATCTGATCTTGGAAGCTAAGCAGTGTTGGGCCTGGTTAGTACTTGGATGGGAGACCGCCTGGGAATACAAGGTGCTGTAGATAATTTTATACTGCCAACACCGTTCTGTTGATGCATTCCATTTTACAACGTATTCATTTATGAACCAGTAGTTAGAAGTAGAAAAGTTCTAACAGAAACCAAAACGTTCATCTACAGCCGCACCACACTGGATACGTCCAATCTCATCTGATCTTGGAAGCTAAGCAGTGTTGGGCCTGGTTAGTACTTGGATGGGAGACCACCTGGGAATACAAGGTGCTGTAGATATTTTTATACTGCCAACACCGTTCTGTTGATGCATTCCATTTTCAAACGAATTAATTTATGAACCAGTAGTTAGAAGTAGAAAAGTTCTAACAGAAACCACAAATCTCGTCTACAGCCACACCACACTGGATACGCCCAATCTCATCTGATCTTGGAAGCTAAGCAGTGTTGGACCGGGTTAGTACTTGGATGGGAGACCACCTGGGAATACAAGGTGCTGTAGATATTTTTATACTGCCAACACCGTTCTGTTGATGCATTCCATTTTCAAACGTATTCATTTATGAACCAGTAGTTAGAAGTAGAAAAGTTCTAATAGAAACCACAAAGCTCATCTACAGCCACACCACACTGGATACGCCCAATCTCATCTGATCTTGGAAGCTAAGCAGTGTTGGGCCTGGTTAGTACTTGGATGGGAGACCACCTGGGAATACAAGGTGCTGTAGATATTTTTATACTGCCAACACCGTTCTGTTGATGCATTCCATTTTCAAACGTATTCATTTATGAACCAGTAGTTAGAAGTAGAAAAGTTCTAACAGAAACCACAAAGCTCATCTACAGCTACACCACACTGGATACACCCAGTCTCATCTGATCTTGGAAGCTAAGCAGTGTTGGGCCTGGTTAGTACTTGGATGGGAGACCACCTGGGAATACAAGGTGCTGTAGATATTTTTATACTGCCAACACCCTTCTGTTGATGCATTCCATTTTCAAACTTATTCATTTATGGACCAGTAGTTAGAAGTAGAAAAGTTCTAACATAAACCACAAAACTCATCTACAGCCACACCACACTGGATATGCCCAATCTCATCTGATCTTGGAAGCTAAGCAGTGTTGGGCCTGGTTAGTACTTGGATGGGAGACCACCTGGGAATACAAGGTGCTGTAGATATTTTTATACTGCCAACACCGTTCTGTTGATGCATTCAATTTTCAAATGTATTCATTTATGAACCAGTAGTTAGAAGTAGAAAAGTTCTAACAGAAACCATAAAGCTCATCTACAGCCACACCACACTGGATACGCCCAATCTCATCTGATTTTGGAAGCTAAGCAGTGTTGGGCCTGGTTAGTACTTGGACGGGAGACCGCCTGGGAATACAAGGTGCTGTAGATAATTTTATACTGCCAACACCGTTCTGTTGATGCATTCCATTTTAAAACGTATTCATTTATGAACCAGTAGTTAGAAGTAGAAAAGTTCTAACAGAAACCAAAAAGTTCATGTACAGCCACACCACATTGGATACGTCCAATCTCATCTGATCTTGGAAGCTAAGCAGTGTTGGGCCTGGTTAGTACTTGGATGGGAGACCACCTGGGAATACAAGGTGCTGTAGATATTTTTATACTGCCAACACCGTTCTGTTGATGCATTCCATTTTCAAACGAATTCATTTATGAACCAGTAGTTAGAAGTAGAAAAGTTCTAACAGAAACCACAAAGCTCATCTACAGCCACACCACACTGGATACGCCCAATCTCATCTGATCTTGGAAGCTAAGCAGTGTTGGGCCTGGTTAGTACTTGGATGGGAGACCACCTGGGAATACAAGGTGCTGTAGATATTTTTATACTGCCAACACCGTTCTGTTGATGCATTCCATTTTCAAACGTATTAATTTATGAACCAGTAGTTAGAAGTAGAAAAGTTCTAACAGAAACCACAAAGCCCATCCACAGCCACACCTTTCTGGATACGCCCAATCTCATCTGATCTTGGAAGCTAAGCAGTGTTGGGCCTGGTTAGTACTTGGATGGGAGACCACCTGGGAATACAAGGTGCTGTAGATATTTTTATACTGCCAACACCGTTCTGTTGAGGCATTCCATTTTCAAACGTATTCATTCATGAACCAGTAGTTAGAAGTAGAAAAGTTCTAACAGAAACCACAAAGCTCATCTACAGCCACACCACACTGGATACGCCCAATCTCATCTGATCTTGGAAGCTAAGCAGTGTTGGGCCTGGTTAGTACTTGGATGGGAGACCACCTGGGAATACAAGGTGCTGTAGATATTTTTATACTGCCAACACCCTTCTGTTGATGCATTCCATTTTCAAACGTATTCATTTATGAACCAGTAGTTAGAAGTAGAAAAGTTCTAATAGAAACCACGAAGCTCATCTACAGCAACACTACACTGGATACGCCCAATCTCATCTGATCTTGGAAGCTAAGCAGTGTAGGGCCTGGTTAGTACTTGGATGGGAGACCACCTGGGAATACAAGGTGATGTAGATATTTTTATACTGCCAACACCCTTCTGTTGATGCATTCCATTTTCAAACGTATTCATTTATGAACCAGTAGTTAGAAGTAGAAAAGTTCTAACAGAAACCACAAAGCTCATCAACAACAACACCACACTGGATACGCCCAATCTCATCTGATCTTGGAAGCTAAGCAGTGTTGGGCCTGGTTAGTACTTGGATGGGAGACCACCTGGGAATACAAGGTGCTGTAGATATTTTTATACTACCAACACCGTTCTGTTGATGCATTCCATTTTCAAACGTATTCATTTATGAAACAGTAGTTAGAAGTAGAAAAGTTCTAACAGAAACCATAAAGCTCATCTACAGCCACACCACACTGGATACGCCCAATCTCATCTGAGCTTGGAAGCTAAGCAGTGTTGGGCCTGGTTAGTACTTGGATGGGAGACCACCTGGGAATACAAGGTGCTGTAGATATTTTTATACTACCAACACCGTTCTGTTGATGCATTCCATTTTCAAACGTATTCATTTATGAACCAGTAGTTAGAAGTAGAAAAGTACTAACAGAAACCACAAAGCTCTTCTACAGCCACACCACACTGGATATGCCCAATCTCATCTGATCTTGGAAGCTAAGCAGTGTTGGGCCTGGTTAGTACTTGGATGGGAGACCACCTGGGAATACAAGGTGCTGTAGATATTTTTATACTGCCAACACCATTCTGTTGATGCATTCCATTTTAAAACGTATTCATTTATGAACCAGTAGTTAGAAGTAGAAAAGTTCTAACAGAAACCAGAAAGTTCATCTACAGCAACACCACACTGGATACGCCCAATCTCATCTGATCTTGGAAGCTAAGCAGTGTTGGGCCTGGTTAGTACTTGGATGGGAGACCACCTGGGAATACAAGGTGCTGTAGATATTTTTATACTGCCAACACCGTTCTGTTGATGCATTCCATTTTCAAACGTATTCATTTATGAACCAGTAGTTAGAAGTAGAAAAGTTCTAACAGAAACCACAAAGCTCATCTACAGCCACACCACACTGGATTCGCCCAAACTCATCTGAGCTTGGAAGCTAAGCAGTGTTGGGCCTGGTTAGTACTTGGATGGGAGACCACCTGGGTATACAAGGTGCTGTAGATATTTTTATACTGCCAACACCGTTCTGTTGATGCATTCCATTTTAAAACGTATTCATTTATGAACCAGTAGTTAGAAGTAGAAAAGTTCTAACAGAAAACAGAAAGTTCATCTACAGCCACACCACACTGGATACGCCCAATCTCATCTGATCTTTGAAGCTAAGCAGTGTTGGGCCTGGTTAGTACTTGGATGGGAGACCACCCGGTAATACAAGGTGCTGTAGATATTTTTATACTGAAAACACCGTTCTGTTGATGCATTCCATTTTTAAACGTATTCATTTATGAACCAGGAGTTAGAAGTAGAAAAGTTCTAACAGAAACCAAAAAGTTTATCTACAGCCACACCACACTGGATACGTCCAATCTCATCTGATCTTGGAAGCTAAGCAGTGTTGGGCCTGGTTAGTACTTGTATGGGAGACCACCTGGGAATACAAGGTGCTGTAGATATTTTTATACTGCCAACACCGTTCTGTTGATGGATTCCATTTTAAAACGTATTCATTTATGAACCAGTAGTTAGAAGTAGAAAAGTTCTAACAGAAACCACAAAGCTCATCTACAGCCACACCACACTGGATACGCCCAATCTCATCTGATCTTGGAAGCTAAACAGTGTTGTGCCTGGTTAGTATTTGGATGGGAGACTACTTGGGAATACAAGGTGCTGTAGATATTTTTATACTGCCAACACCCTTCTGTTGATGCATTCCATTTTAAAATGTATTCATTTATGAACCAGTAGTTAGAAGTAGAAAAGTTCTAACAGAAACCACAAAGCTCATCTACAGCCACACTACACTGGATACGCACAATCTCATCTGATCTTGGAAGCTAAGCAGTGTAGGGCCTGGTTAGTACTTGGATGGGAGACCACCTGGGAATACAAGGTGATGTAGATATTTTTATACTGCCAACACCCTTCTGTTGATGCATTCCATTTTCAAACGTATTCATTTATGAACCAGTAGTTAGAAGTAGAAAAGTTCTAACAGAAACCACAAAGCTCATCTACAGCCACACCACACTGGATACGCCCAATCTCATCTGATCTTGGAAGCTAAGCAGTGTTGGGCCTGGTTAGTACTTGGATGGGAGACCACCTGGGAATACAAGGTGCTGTAGATATTTTTATACTACCAACACCGTTCTGTTGATGCATTCCATTTTCAAACGTGTTCATTTATGAAACAGTAGTTAGAAGTAGAAAAGTTCTAACAGAAACCATAAAGCTCATCTACAGCCACACCACACTGGATACGCCCAATCTCATCTGAGCTTGGAAGCTAAGCAGTGTTGGGCCTGGTTAGTACTTGGATGGGAGACCACCTGGGAATACAAGGTGCTGTAGATATTTTTATACTGCCAACACCGTTCTGTTGATGCATTCAATTTTCAAATGTATTCATTTATGAACCAGTAGTTAGAAGTAGAAAAGTTCAAACAGAAACCACAAAGCTCATCTACAGCCACACCACACTGGATACGCCCAATCTCATCTGATCTTGGAAGCTAAGCAGTGTTGGGCCTGGTTAGTACTTGGATGGGAGACCACCAGGGAATACAAGGTGCTGTAGATATTTTTATACTGCCAACACCGTTCTGTTGATGCATTCCATTTTCAAACGTATTCATTTATGAACCAGTAGTTAGAAGTAGAAAAGTTCTAACAGAAACCACAAAGCTCATCTACAGCCACACCACACTGGATTCGCCCAAACTCATCTGAGCTTGGAAGCTAAGCAGTGCTGGGCCTGGTTAGTACTTGGATGGGAGACCACCTGGGAATACAAGGTGCTGTAGATATTTTTATACTGCCAACACCGTTCTGTTGATGCATTCCATTTTAAAACGTATTCATTTATGAACCAGTAGTTAGAAGTAGAAAAGTTCTAACAGAAAACAGAAAGTTCATCTACAGCAACACTACACTGGATACGCCCAATCTCATCTGATCTTTGAAGCTAAGCAGTGTTGGGCCTGGTTAGTACTTGGATGGGAGACCACCCGGTAATACAAGGTGCTGTAGATATTTTTATACTGAAAACACCGTTCTGTTGATGCATTCCATTTTTAAACGTATTAATATGAACCAGGAGTTAGAAGTAGAAAAGTTCTATCAGAAACCAAAAAGTTCATCTACAGCCACACCACACTGGATACGCCCAATCTCATCTGATCTTGGAAGCTAAGCAGTGTTGGGCCTGGTTAGTACTTGGATGGGAGACCACCTGGGAATACAAGGTGCTGTAGATATTTTTATACTACCAACACCGTTCTGTTGATGCATTCCATTTTCAAACGTATTCATTTATGAAACAGTAGTTAGAAGTAGAAAAGTTCTAACAGAAACCATAAAGCTCATCTACAGCCACACCACACTGGATACGCCCAATCTCATCTGAGCTTGGAAGCTAAGCAGTGTTGGGCCTGGTTAGTACTTGGATGGGAGACCACCTGGGAATACAAGGTGCTGTAGATATTTTTATACTGCCAACACCGTTCTGTTGATGCATTCAATTTTCAAATGTATTCATTTATGAACCAGTAGTTAGAAGTAGAAAAGTTCAAACAGAAACCACAATGCTCATCTACAGCCACACCACACTGGATACGCTTAATCTCATCTGATCTTGGAAGCTAAGCAGTGTTGGGCCTGGTTAGTACTTGGATGGGAGACCACCTGGGAATACAAGGTGCTGTAGATATTTTTATACTGCCAACACCGTTCTGTTGATGCATTCCATTTTCAAACGTATTCATTTATGAACCAGTAGTTAGAAGTAGAAAAGTTCTAACAGAAACCACAAAGCTCATCTACAGCCACACCACACTGGATTCGCCCAAACTCATCTGAGCTTGGAAGCTAAGCAGTGCTGGGCCTGGTTAGTACTTGGATGGGAGACCCCCTGGGAATACAAGGTGCTGTAGATATTTTTATACTGCCAACACCGTTCTGTTGATGCATTCCATTTTAAAACGTATTCATTTATGAACCAGTAGTTAGAAGTAGAAAAGTTCTAACAGAAAACAGAAAGTTCATCTACAGCAACACCACACTGGATACGCCCAATCTCATCTGATCTTGGAAGCTAAGCAGTGTTGGGCCTGGTTAGTACTTGGATGGGAGACCACCCGGTAATACAAGGTGCTGTAGATATTTTTATACTGAAAACACCGTTCTGTTGATGCATTCCATTTTTAAACGTATTAATTTATGAACCAGGAGTTAGAAGTAGAAAAGTTCTATCAGAAACCAAAAAGTTCATCTACAGCCACACCACACTGGATACGTCCAATCTCATCTGATCTTGGAAGCTAAGCAGTGTTGGGCCTGGTTAGTACTTGGATGGGAGACCACCTGGGAATACAAGGTGCTGTAGATATTTTTATACTGCCAACACCGTTCTGTTGATGGATTCCATTTTAAAACGTATTCATTTATGAACCAGTAGTTAGAAGTAGAAAAGTTCTAACAGAAACCACAAAGCTCATCTACAGCCACACCACACTGGATATGCCCAATCTCATCTGATCTTGGAAGCTAAACAGTGTTGTGCCTGGTTAGTATTTGGATGGGAGACTACCTGGGAATACAAGGTGCTGTAGATAATTTTATACTGCCAACACCGTTCTGTTGATGCATTCCATTTTAAAACATATTCATTTATGAACCAGTAGTTAGAAGTAGAAAAGTTCTAACAGAAACCAGAAAGTTCATCTACAGCAACACCACACTGGATACGCCCAATCTCATCTGTTCTTGGAAACTAAGCAGTGTTGGGCCTGGTTAGTACTTGGATTGGAGACCACCTGGGAATACAAGGTGCTGTAGATATTTTTATACTGCCAACACCGTTCTGTTGATGCATTCCATTTTCAAACATATTCATTTATGAACCAGTAGTTAAAAGTAGAAAAGTTCTAACAGAAACCACAAAGCTCATCTACAGCCACACCACACTGGATACGCCCAATCTCATCTGATCTTGGAAGCTAAGCAGTGTTGGGCCTGGTTAGTACTTGGATGGGAGACCACCTGGGAATACAAGGTGCTGTAGTTATTTTTATACTGCCAACACCGTTCTGTTGATGCATTCCATTTTCAAACGTATTCATTTATGAACCAGTAGTTAGAAGTAGAAAAGTTCTAACAGAAACCACAAAGCTCATCTACAGCAACACCACACTGGATACGCCCAATCTCATCTGATCTTGGAAGCTAAGCAGTGTTGGGCCTGGTTAGTACTTGGATGGGAGACCACCCGGTAATACAAGGTGCTGTAGATATTTTTATACTGAAAACACCGTTCTGTTGATGCATTCCATTTTTAAACGTATTAATTTATGAACCAGGAGTTAGAAGTAGAAAAGTTCTATCAGAAACCAAAAAGTTCATCTACAGCCACACCACACTGGATACGTCCAATCTCATCTGATCTTGGAAGCTAAGCAGTGTTGGGCCTGGTTAGTACTTGGATGGGAGACCACCTGGGAATACAAGGTGCTGTAGATATTTTTATACTGCCAACACCGTTCTGTTGATGGATTCCATTTTAAAACGTATTCATTTATGAACCAGTAGTTAGAAGTAGAAAAGTTCTAACAGAAACCACAAAGCTCATCTACAGCCACACCACACTGGATATGCCCAATCTCATCTGATCTTGGAAGCTAAACAGTGTTGTGCCTGGTTAGTATTTGGATGGGAGACTACCTGGGAATACAAGGTGCTGTAGATAATTTTATACTGCCAACACCGTTCTGTTGATGCATTCCATTTTAAAACGTATTCATTTATGAACCAGTAGTTAGAAGTAGAAAAGTTCTAACAGAAACCAGAAAGTTCATCTACAGCAACACCACACTGGATACGCCCAATCTCATCTGTTCTTGGAAACTAAGCAGTGTTGGGCCTGGTTAGTACTTGGATTGGAGACCACCTGGGAATACAAGGTGCTGTAGATATTTTTATACTGCCAACACCGTTCTGTTGATGCATTCCATTTTCAAACATATTCATTTATGAACCAGTAGTTAAAAGTAGAAAAGTTCTAACAGAAACCACAAAGCTCATCTACAGCCACACCACACTGGATACGCCCAATCTCATCTGATCTTGGAAGCTAAGCAGTGTTGGGCCTGGTTAGTACTTGGATGGGAGACCACCTGGGAATACAAGGTGCTGTAGTTATTTTTATACTGCCAACACCGTTCTGTTGATGCATTCCATTTTCAAACGTATTCATTTATGAACCAGTAGTTAGAAGTAGAAAAGTTCTAACAGAAACCACAAAGCTCATCTACAGCCACACCACACTGGGTACGCCCAATCTCATCTGATCTTGGAAGCTAAGCAGTGTTGGGCCTGGTTAGTACTTGGATGGGAGACCACCTGGGAATACAAGGTGCTGTAGATATTTTTATACTGCCAACACCGTTCTGTTGATGCATTCCATTTTAAAACGTATTCATTTATGAACCAGTAGTTAGAAGTAGAAAAGTTCTAACAGAAACCAGAAAGTCCATCTACAGCAACACCACACTGGATACGCCCAATCTCATCTGATCTTGGAAGCTAAGCAGTGTTGGGCCTGGTTAGTACTTGGATGGGAGACCACCTGGGAATACAAGGTGCTGTAGTTATTTTTATACTGCCAACACCGTTCTGTTGATGCATTCCATTTTCAAACGTATTCATTTATGAACCAGTAGTTAGAAGTAGAAAAGTTCTAACAGAAACCACAAAGCTCATCTACAGCCACACCACACTGGGTACGCCCAATCTCATCTGATCTTGGAAGCTAAGCAGTGTTGGGCCTGGTTAGTACTTGGATGGGAGACCACCTGGGAATACAAGGTGCTGTAGATATTTTTATACTGCCAACACCGTTCTGTTGATGCATTCCATTTTCAAACGTATTCATTTATGAACCAGTAGTTAGAAGTAGAAAAGTTCTAACAGAAACCACAAAGCTCATCTACAGCCACACCACATTGGATACGGCCAATCTCATCTGATCTTGGAAGCTTAGCAGCGTTGGGCCTGGTTAGTACTTGGATGGGAGACCACCTGGGAATACAAGGTGCTGTAGATATTTTTATACTGCCAACACCGTTCTGTTGATGCATTCCATTTTCAAACGTATTCATTTATGAACCAGTAGTTAGAAGTAGAAAAGTTCTAACAGAAACCACAAAGCTCATCTACAGCCACACCACACTGGATACGCCCAATCTCATCTGATCTTGGAAGCTAAGCAGTGTTGGGCCTGGTTAGTACGTGGATGGGAGACCACCTGGGAATACAAGGTGCTGTAGTTATTTTTATACTGCCAACACCGTTCTGTTGATGCATTCCATTTTCAAACGTATTCATTTATGAACCAGTAGTTAGAAGTAGAAAAGTTCTAACAGAAACCACAAAGCTCATCTACAGCCACACCACACTGGGTACGCCCAATCTCATCTGATCTTGGAAGCTAAGCAGTGTTGGGCCTGGTTAGTACTTGGATGGGAGACCACCTTGGAATACAAGGTGCTGTAGATATTTTTATACTGCCAACACCGTTCTGTTGATGCATTCCATTTTCAAACGTATTCATTTATGAACCAGTAGTTAGAAGTAGAAAAGTTCTAACAGAAACCACAAAGCTCATCTACAGCCACACAACACTGGATACGCCCAATCTCATCTGATCTTGGAAGCTAAGCAGTGTTGGGCCTGGTTAGTACATGGATGGGAGACCACCTGGGAATACAAGGTGCTGTAGATATTTTTATACTGCCAACACCGTTCTGTTGATGCATTCCATTTTCAAACGTATTCATTTATGAACCAGTAGTTAGAAGTAGAAAAGTTCTAACAGAGACCACAAAGCTCATCTACAGCCACACCACACTGGATATGCCCAATCTCATCTGATCTTGGAAGCTAAGCAGTGTTGGGCCTGGTTAGTACTTGGATGGGAGACCACCTCGGAATACAAGGTGCTGTAGATATTTTTATACTGCCAACACCGTTCTGTTGATGCATTCCATTTTAAAACGTATTCATTTATGAACCAGTAGTTAGAAGTAGAAAAGTTCTAACAGAAACCAGAAAGTTCATCTACAGCAACACCACACTGGATACGCCCAATCTCATCTGGTCTTGGAAGCTAAGCAGTGTTGGGCCTGGTTAGTACTTGGATGGGAGACCACCTGGGAATACAAGGTGCTGTAGATATTTTTATACTGCCAACACCGTTCTGTTGATGCATTCCATTTTCAAACGTATTCATTTATGAACCAGTAGTTAGAAGTAGAAATGTTCTAACAGAAACCACAAAGCTCATCTACAGCCACACCACACTGGATACGCCCAATCTCATCTGATCTTGGAAGCTAAGCAGTGTTGGGCCTGGTTAGTACTTGGATGGGAGACCACCTGGGAATACAAGGTGCTGTAGGTATTTTTATACTGCCAACACCGTTCTGTTGATGCATTCCATTTTCAAACGTATTCATTTATGAACCAGTAGTTAGAAGTAGAAAAGTTCTAACAGAAACCACAAAGCTCATCTACAGCCACACCACACTGGGTACGCCCAATCTCATCTGATCTTGGAAGCTAAGCAGTGTTGGGCCTGGTTAGTACTTGGATGGGAGACCACCCGGTAATACAAGGTGCTGTAGATATTTTTATACTGAAAACACCGTTCTGTTGATGCATTCCATTTTTAAACGTATTCATTTATGAACCAGGAGTTAGAAGTAGAAAAGTTCTAACAGAAACCAAAAAGTTCATCTACAGCCACACCACACTGGATACGTCCAATCTCATCTGATCTTGGAAGCTAAGCAGTGTTGGGCCTGGTTAGTACTTGGATGGGAGACCACCAGGGAATACAAGGTGCTGTAGATATTTTTATACTGCCAACACCGTTCTGTTGATGGATTCCATTTTAAAACGTATTCATTTATGAACCAGTAGTTAGAGGTAGAAAAGTTCTAACAGAAACCACAAAGCTCATCTACAGCCACACCACACTGGATACGCCCAATCTCATCTGATCTTGGAAGCTAAACAGTGTTGTGCCTGGTTAGTATTTGGATGGGAGACTACCTGGGAATACAAGGTGCTGTAGATAATTTTATACTGCCAACACCGTTCTGTTGATGCATTCCATTTTAAAACGTATTCATTTATGAACCAGTAGTTAGAAGTAGAAAAGTTCTAACAGAAACCAGAAAGTTCATCTACAGCAACACCACACTGGATACGCCCAATCTCATCTGTTCTTGGAAACTAAGCAGTGTTGGGCCTGGTTAGTACTTGGATGGGAGACCACCTGGGAATACAAGGTGCTGTAGATATTTTTATACTGCCAACACCGTTCTGTTGATGCATTCCATTTTCAAACGTATTCATTTATGAACCAGTAGTTAAAAGTAGAAAAGTTCTAACAGAAACCACAAAGCTCATCTACAGCCACACCACACTGGATACGCCCAATCTCATCTGATCTTGGAAGCTAAGCAGTGTTGGGCCTGGTTAGTACTTGGATGGGAGACCACCTGGGAATACAAGGTGCTGTAGTTATTTTTATACTGCCAACACCGTTCTGTTGATGCATTCCATTTTCAAACGTATTCATTTATGAACCAGTAGTTAGAAGTAGAAAAGTTCTAACAGAAACCACAAAGCTCATCTACAGCCACACCACACTGGGTACGCCCAATCTCATCTGATCTTGGAAGCTAAGCAGTGTTGGGCCTGGTTAGTACTTGGATGGGAGACCACCTGGGAATACAAGGTGCTGTAGATATTTTTATACTGCCAACACCGTTCTGTTGATGCATTCCATTTTCAAACGTATTCATTTATGAACCAGTAGTTAGAAGTAGAAAAGTTCTAACAGAAACCACAAAGCTCATCTACAGCCACACCACACTGGATACGCCCAATCTCATCTGATCTTGGAAGCTTAGCAGTGTTGGGCCTGGTTAGTACTTGGATGGGAGACCACCTGGGAATACAAGGTGCTGTAGATATTTTTATACTGCCAACATCGTTCTGTTGATGCATTCCATTTTAAAACGTATTCATTTATGAACCAGTAGTTAGAAGTAGAAAAGTTCTAACAGAAACCACAAAGCTCATCTACAGCCACACCACACTGGATACGCCCAATCTCATCTGATCTTGGAAGCTAAGCAGTGTTGGGCCTGGTTAGTACTTGGATGGGAGACCACCTCGGAATACAAGGTGCTATAGATATTTTTATACTGCCAACACCGTTCTGTTGATGCATTCCATTTTAAAACGTATTCATTTATGAACCAGTAGTTAGAAGTAGAAAAGTTCTAACAGAAACCACAAAGCTCATCTACAGCCACACCACACTGGGTACGCACAATCTCATCTGATCTTGAAAGCTAAGCAGTGTTGGGCCTGGTTAGTACTTGGATGGGAGACCACCTGGGAATACAAGGTGCTGTAGATATTTTTATACTGCCAACACCGTTCTGTTGATGCATTCCATTTTCAAACGTATTCATTTATGAACCAGTAGTTAGAAGTAGAAAAGTTCTAACAGAAACCACAAAGCTCATCTACAGCCACACCACACTGGATACGCCCAATCTCATCTGATCTTGGAAGCTAAGCAGTGTTGGGCCTGGTTAGTACTTGGATTGGAGACCACCTGGGAATACAAGGTGCTGTAGATAATTTTATACTGCCAACACCGTTCTGTTGATGCATTCCATTTTAAAACGTATTCATTTATGAACCAGTAGTTAGAAGTAGAAAAGTTCTAACAGAAACCACAAAGCTCATCTACAGCCACACCACACTGGATACGCCCAATCTCATCTGATCTTGGAAGCTAAGCAGTGTTGGGCCTGATTAGTACTTGGATGGGAGACCACCTCGGAAAACAAGGTGCTGTAGATATTTTTATACTGCCAACACCGTTCTGTTGATGCATTCCATTTTAAAACGTATTCATTTATGAACCAGTAGTTAGAAGTAGAAAAGTTCTAACAGAAACCAGAAAGTTCATCTACAGCAACACCACACTGGATACGCCCAATCTCATCTGATCTTGGAAGCTAAGCAGTGTTGGGCCTGGTTAGTACTTGGATGGGAGACCACCTGGGAATACAAGGTGCTGTAGATATTTTTATACTGCCAACACCGTTCTGTTGATGCATTCCATTTTCAAACGTATTCATTTATGAACCAGTAGTTAGAAGTAGAAAAGTTCTAACAGAAACCACAAAGCTCATCTACAGCCACACCACACTGGATACGCCCAATCTCATCTGATCTTGGAAGCTAAGCAGTGTTGGCCTGGTTAGTACTTGGATGGGAGACCACCTGGGAATACAAGGTGCTGTAGATATTTTTATACTGCCAACACCGTTCTGTTGATGCATTCCATTTTCAAACGTATTCATTTATGAACCAGTAGTTAGAAGTAGAAAAGTTCTAACAGAAACCACAAAGCTCATCTACAGCCACACCACACTGGATACGCCCAATCTCATCTGATCTTGGAAGCTAAGCAGTGTTGGGCCTGGTTAGTACTTGGATGGGAGACCACCTGGGAATACAAGGTGCTGTAGATATTTTTATACTGCCAACACCGTTCTGTTGATGCATTCCATTTTCAAATGTATTCATTTATGAACCAGTAGTTAGAAGTAGAAAAGTTCTAACAGAAACCACAAAGCTCATCTACAACCACACCACACTGGATACGCCCAATCTCATCTGATCTTGGAAGCTAAGCAGTGTTGGGCCTGGTTAGTACTTTGATGGGAGACCACCTCGGAATACAAGGTGCTGTAGATAATTTTATACTGCCAACACCGTTCTGTTGATGCATTCCATTTTAAAACGTATTCATTTATGAACCAGTAGTTAGAAGTAGAAAAGTTCTAACAGAAACCAAAAAGTTCATCTACAGCCACACCACACTGGATACGTCCAATCTCATCTGATCTTGGAAGCTTAGCAGTGTTGGGCCTGGTTAGTACTTGGATGGGAGACCACCTGGGAATACAAGGTGCTGTAGATATTTTTATACTGCCAACACCGTTCTGTTGATGCATTCCATTTTCAAACGTATTCATTTATGAACCAGTAGTTAGAAGTAGAAAAGTTCTAACAGAAACCACAAAGCTCATCTACAGCCACACCACACTTGATACGCCCAATCTCATCTGATCTTGGAAGCTAAGCAGTGTTGGCCTGGTTAGTACTTGGATGGGAGACCACCTGGGAATACAAGGTGCTGTAGATATTTTTATACTGCCAACACCGTTCTGTTGATGCATTCCATTTTCAAACGTATTCATTTATGAACCAGTAGTTAGAAGTAGAAAAGTTCTAACAGAAACCACAAAGCTCATCTACAGCCACACCACACTGGATACGTCCAATCTCATCTGATCTTGGAAGCTTAGCAGTGTTGGGCCTGGTTAGTACTTGGATGGGAGACCACCTGGGAATACAAGGTGCTGTAGATATTTTTATACTGCCAACACCGTTCTGTTGATGCATTCCATTTTCAAACGTATTCATTTATGAACCAGTAGTTAGAAGTAGAAAAGTTCTAACAGAAACCAGAAAGCTCATCTACAGCAACACCACACTGGATACGCCCAATCTCATCTGATCTTGGAAGCTAAGCAGTGTTGGGCCTGGTTAGTACTTGGATGGGAGACCACCTGGGAATACAAGGTGCTGTAGATATTTTTATACTGCCAACACCGTTCTGTTGATGCATTCCATTTTCAAACGTATTCATTTATGAACCAGTAGTTAGAAGGAGAAATGTTCTAACAGAAACCACAAAGCTCATCTACAGCCACACCACACTGGATACGCCCAATCTCATCTGATCTTGGAAGCTAAGCAGTGTTGGGCCTGGTTAGTACTTGGATGGGAGACCACCTGGGAATACAAGGTGCTGTAGGTATTTTTATACTGCCAACACCGTTCTGTTGATGCATTCCATTTTCAAACGTATTCATTTATGAACCAGTAGTTAGAAGTAGAAAAGTTCTAACAGAAACCACAAAGCTCATCTACAGCCACACCACACTGGGTACGCCCAATCTCATCTGATCTTGGAAGCTAAGCAGTGTTGGGCCTGGTTAGTACTTGGATGGGAGACCACCTGGGAATACAAGGTGCTGTAGATATTTTTATACTGCCAACACCGTTCTGTTGATGCATTCCATTTTCAAACGTATTCATTTATGAACCAGTAGTTAGAAGTAGAAAAGTTCTAACAGAAACCACAAAGCTCATCTACAGCCACACCACACTGGATACGTCCAATCTCATCTGATCTTGGAAGCTTAGCAGTGTTGGGCCTGGTTAGTACTTGGATGGGAGACCACCTGGGAATACAAGGTGCTGTAGATATTTTTATACTGCCAACACCGTTCTGTTGATGCATTCCATTTTCAAACGTATTCATTTATGAACCAGTAGTTAGAAGTAGAAAAGTTCTAACAGAAACCAGAAAGCTCATCTACAGCAACACCACACTGGATACGCCCAATCTCATCTGATCTTGGAAGCTAAGCAGTGTTGGGCCTGGTTAGTACTTGGATGGGAGACCACCTGGGAATACAAGGTGCTGTAGATATTTTTATACTGCCAACACCGTTCTGTTGATGCATTCCATTTTCAAACGTATTCATTTATGAACCAGTAGTTAGAAGGAGAAATGTTCTAACAGAAACCACAAAGCTCATCTACAGCCACACCACACTGGATACGCCCAATCTCATCTGATCTTGGAAGCTAAGCAGTGTTGGGCCTGGTTAGTACTTGGATGGGAGACCACCTGGGAATACAAGGTGCTGTAGGTATTTTTATACTGCCAACACCGTTCTGTTGATGCATTCCATTTTCAAACGTATTCATTTATGAACCAGTAGTTAGAAGTAGAAAAGTTCTAACAGAAACCACAAAGCTCATCTACAGCCACACCACACTGGGTACGCCCAATCTCATCTGATCTTGGAAGCTAAGCAGTGTTGGGCCTGGTTAGTACTTGGATGGGAGACCACCTGGGAATACAAGGTGCTGTAGATATTTTTATACTGCCAACACCGTTCTGTTGATGCATTCCATTTTCAAACGTATTCATTTATGAACCAGTAGTTAGAAGTAGAAAAGTTCTAACAGAAACCACAAAGCTCATCTACAGCCACACCACACTGGATACGCCCAATCTCATCTGATCTTGGAAGCTAAGCAGTGTTGGGCCTGGTTAGTACTTGGATGGGAGACCACCTGGGAATACAAGGTGCTGTAGATATTTTTATACTGCCAACACCGTTCTGTTGATGCATTCCATTTTCAAACGTATTCATTTATGAACCAGTAGTTAAAAGTAGAAAAGTTCTAACAGAAACCACAAAGCTCATCTACAGCCACACCACACTGGATACGCCCAATCTCATCTGATCTTGGAAGCTAAGCAGTGTTGGGCCTGGTTAGTACTTGGATGGGAGACCACCTCGGAATACAAGGTGCTGTAGATATTTTTATACTGCCAACACCGTTCTGTTGATGCATTCCATTTTAAAACGTATTTATTTATGAACCAGTTGTTAGAAGTAGAAAAGTTCTAACAGAAACCAGAAAGTTCATCTACAGCAACACCACACTGGATACGCCCAATCTCATCTGATCTTGGAAGCTAAGCAGTGTTGGGCCTGGTTAGTACTTGGATGTAAGACCACCTGGGAATACAAGGTGCTGTAGATATTTTTATACTGCCAACACCGTTTTGTTGATGCATTCCATTTTCAAACGTATTCATTTATGAACCAGTAGTTAGAAGTAGAAATGTTCTAACAGAAACCACAAAGCTCATCTACAGCCACACCACACTGGATACGCCCAATCTCATCTGATCTTGGAAGCTAAGCAGTGTTGGGCCTGGTTAGTACTTGGATTGGAGACCACCTGGGAATACAAGGTGCTGTAGGTATTTTTATACTGCCAACACCGTTCTGTTGATGCATTCCATTTTCAAACGTATTCATTTATGAACCAGTAGTTAGAAGTAGAAAAGTTCTAACAGAAACCACAAAGCTCATCTACAGCCACACCACACTGGGTACGCCCAATCTCATCTGATCTTGGAAACTAAGCAGTGTTGGGCCTGGTTAGTACTTGGATGGGAGACCACCTGGGAATACAAGGTGCTGTAGATATTTTTATACTGCCAACACCGTTCTGTTGATGCATTCCATTTTCAAACGTATTCATTTATGAACCAGTAGTTAGAAGTAGAAAAGTTCTAACAGAAACCACAAAGCTCATCTACAGCCACACCACACTGGATATGCCCAATCTCATCTGATCTTGGACGCTAAGCAGTGTTGGGCCTGGTTAGTACTTGGATGGGAGACCACCTGGGAATACAAGGTGCTGTAGATAATTTTATACTGCCAACACCATTCTGTTGATGCATTCCATTTTAAAACGTATTCATTTATGAACCAGTAGTTAGAAGTAGAAAAGTTATAACAGAAACCAAAAAGTTCATCTACAGCCACACCACACTGGATACGTCCAATCTCATCTGATCTTGGAAGCTTAGCAGTGTTGGGCCTGGTTAGTACTTGGATGGGAGACCACCTCGGAATACAAGGTGCTGTAGATATTTTTATACTGCCAACACCGTTCTGTTGATGCATTCCATTTTAACACGTATTCATTTATGAACCAGTAGTTAGAAGTAGAAAAGTTCTAACAGAAACCAGTAAGTTCATCTATAGCAACATCACACTGGATACGCCCAATCTCATCTGATCTTGGAAGCTAAGCAGTGTTGGGCCTGGTTAGTACTTGGATGGGAGACCACCTGGGAATACAAGGTGCTGTAGATATTTTTATACTGCCAACACCGTTCTGTTGATGCATTCCATTTTAAAACGTATTCATTTATGAACCAGTAGTTAGAAGTAGAAAAGTTCTAACAGAAACCACAAAGCTCATCTACAGCCACACCACACTGGATACGCCCAGTCTCATCTGATCTTGGAAGTTAAGCAGTGTTGGGCCTAGTTAGTACTTGGATGGGAGACCACCTCGGAATACAAGGTGCTGTAGATATTTTTATACTGCCAACACCGTTCTGTTGATGCATTCCATTTTAAAACGTATTCATTTATGAACCAGTAGTTAGAAGTAGAAAAGTTCTAACAGAAACCACAAAGCTCATCTACAGCCACACCACACTGGGTACGCCCAATCTCATCTGATCTTGGAAGCTAAGCAGTGTTGGGCCTGGTTAGTACTTGGATGGGAGACCACCTGGGAATACAAGGTGCTGTAGATAATTTTATACTGCCAACACCGTTCTGTTGATGCATTCCATTTTCAAACGTATTCATTTATGAACCAGTAGTTAGAAGTAGAAAAGTTCTAACAGAAACCACAAAGCTCATCTACAGCCACACCACACTGGATACGCCCAATCTCATCTGATCTTGGAAGTTAAGCAGTGTTGGGCCTGGTTAGTACTTGGATGGGAGACCACCTCGGAATACAAGGTGCTGTAGATATTTTTATACTGCCAACACCGTTCTGTTGATGCATTCCATTTTAAAACGTATTCATTTATGAACCAGTAGTTAGAAGTAGAAAAGTTCTAACAGAAACCACAAAGCTCATCTACAGCCACACCACACTGGGTACGCCCAATCTCATCTGATCTTGGAAGCTAAGCAGTGTTGGGCCTGGTTAGTACTTGGATAGGAGACCACCTGGGAATACAAGGTGCTGTAGATATTTTTATACTGCCAACACCGTTCTGTTGATGCATTCCATTTTAAAACGTATTCATTTATGAACCAGTAGTTAGAAGTAGAAAAGTTCTAACAGAAACCACAAAGCTCATCTACAGCCACACCACACTGGATACGCCCAATCTCATCTGATCTTGGAAGTTAAGCAGTGTTGGGCCTGGTTAGTACTTGGATGGGAGACCACCTCGGAATACAAGGTGCTGTAGATATTTTTATACTGCCAACACCGTTCTGTTGATGCATTCCATTTTAAAACGTATTCATTTATGAACCAGTAGTTAGAAGTAGAAAAGTTCTAACAGAAACCACAAAGCTCATCTACAGCCACACCACACTGGGTACGCCCAATCTCATCTGATCTTGGAAGCTAAGCAGTGTTGGGCCTGGTTAGTACTTGGATGGGAGACCACCTGGGAATACAAGGTGCTGTAGATATTTTTATACTGCCAACACTGATCTGTTGATGCATTCCATTTTCAAACGTATTCATTTATGAACCAGTAGTTAGAAGTAGAAAAGTTCTAACAGAAACCACAAAGCTCATCTACAGCCACACCACACTGGATACGCCCAATCTCATCTGATCTTGGAAGCTAAGCAGTGTTGGGCCTGGTTAGTACTTGGATGGGAGACCACCTCGGAATACAAGGTGCTGTAGATAATTTTATACTGCCAACACCGTTCTGTTGATGCATTCCATTTTAAAACGTATTCATTTATGAACCAGTAGTTAGAAGTAGAAAAGTTCTAACAGAAACCAGAAAGTTCATCTATAGCAACACCACACTGGATACGCCCAATCTCATCTGATCTTGGAAGCTAAGCAGTGTTGGGCCTGGTTAGTACTTGGATGGGAGACCACCTGGGAATACAAGGTGCTGTAGATATTTTTATACTGCCAACACCGTTCTGTTGATGCATTCCATTTTAAAACGTATTCATTTATGAACCAGTAGTTAGAAGTAGAAAAGTTCTAACAGAAACCACAAAGCTCATCTACAGCCACACCACACTGGATACGCCCAATCTCATCTGATCTTGGAAGCTAAGCAGTGTTGGGCCTGGTTAGTACTTGGATGGGAGACCACCTCGGAATACAAGGTGCTGTAGATATTTTTATACTGCCAACACCGTTCTGTTGATGCATTCCATTTTAAAACGTATTCATTTATGAACCAGTAGTTAGAAGTAGAAAAGTTCTAACAGAAACCACAAAGCTCATCTACAGCCACACCACACTGGGTACGCCCAATCTCATCTGATCTTGGAAGCTAAGCAGTGTTGGGCCTGGTTAGTACTTGGATGGGAGACCACCTGGGAATACAAGGTGCTGTAGATATTTTTATACTGCCAACACCGTTCTGTTGATGCATTCCATTTTAAAACGTATTCATTTATGAACCAGTAGTTAGAAGTAGAAAAGTTCTAACAGAAACCAAAAAGTTCATCTACTGCAGCACCACACTGGATACGCCCAATCTCATCTAATCTTGGAAGCTAAGCAGTGTTGGGCCTGGTTAGTACTTGGATGGGAGACCACCTGGGAATACAAGGTGCTGTAGATATTTTTATACTACCAACACCGTTCTGTTGATGCATTCCATTTTCAAACGTATTCATTTATGAACCAGTAGTTAGAAGTAGAAAAGTACTAACAGAAACTATAAAGCTCATCTACAGCCACACCACACTGGATATGCCCAATCTCATCTGATCTTGGAAGCTAAGCAGTGTTGGGCCTGGTTAGTACTTGGATGGGAGTCCACCTGGGAATACAAGGTGATGTAGATAATTTTATACTGCCAACACCGTTCTGTTGATGCATTCCATTTTAAAACGTATTCATTTATGAACCAGTAGTTAGAAGTAGAAAAGTTCTAACAGAAACCACAAAGTTCATCTACAGCCACACCACATTGGATATGCCCAATCTCATCTGATCTTGGAAGCTAAGCAGTGTTGGGCCTGGTTAGTACTTGGATGGGAGACCACCTGGGAATACAAGGTGCTGTAGATATTTTTATACTGCCAACACTGTTCTGTTGATGCATTCCATTTTCAAACGTATTCATTTATGAACCTGTAGTTAGAAGTAGAAAAGTTCTAACAGAAACCACAAAGCTCATCTACAGCAACACCACACTGGATACGCCCAATCTCGTCTGATCTTGGAAGCTAAGCAGTGTTGGGCCTTGTTAGTACTTGGATGGGAGACCACCTGGGAATACAAAGTGTTGTAGATATTTTTATACTGCCAACACCGTTCTGTTGATGCATTCCATTTTCAAACGTTTTCATTTATGAACCAGTAGTTAGAAGTAGAAAAGTTCTAACAGAAACCACAAAACTCATCTACAGCCACACCACACTGGATACGCCCAATCTCATCTGATCTTGGAAGCTAAGCAGTGTTGGGCCTGGTTAGTACTTGGATGGGAGACCACCTGGGAATACAAGGTGCTGTAGATAATTTTATACTACCAACACCGTTCTGTTGATGCGTTCCATTTTATAACGTATTCATTTATGAACCAGTAGTTAGAAGTAGAAAAGTTCTAACAGAAACCATAAAGCTTATCTACAGCCACACCACACTGGATACGCCCAATCTCGTCTGATCTTGGAAGCTAAGCAGTGTTTGGCCTGGTTAGTACTTGGATGGGAGACCACCTGGGAATACAAGGTGCTGTAGATATTTTTATACTACCAACACCGTTCTGTTGATGCATTCCATTTTCAAACGTATTCATTTATGAACCAGTAGTTAGTAGTAGAAAAGTTCTAACAGAAACCACAAAGCTCATCTACAGCCACACCAAACTGGATATGCTCAATCTCATCTGATCTTGGAAGCTAAGCAGTGTTGGGCCTGGTTAGTACTTGGATGGGAGACCACCAGGTAATACAAGGTGCTGTAGATATTTTTATACTGCCAACACTGTTCTGTTGATGCATTCCATTTTCAAACGTATTCATTTATGAACCTGTAGTTAGAAGTAGAAAAGTTCTAACAGAAACCACAAAGCTCATCTACAGCAACACCACACTGGATACGCCCAATCTCGTCTGATCTTGGAAGCTAAGCAGTGTTGGGCCTTGTTAGTACTTGGATGGGAGACCACCTGGGAATACAAAGTGTTGTAGATATTTTTATACTGCCAACATCGTTCTGTTGATGCATTCCATTTTCAAACGTATTCATTTATGAACCAGTAGTTAGAAGTAGAAAAGTTCTAACAGAAACCACAAAACTCATCTACAGCCACACCACACTGGATACGCCCAATCTCATCTGATCTTGGAAGCTAAGCAGTGTTGGGCCTGGTTAGTACTTGGATGGGAGACCACCTGGGAATACAAAGTGCTGTAGATATTTTTATACTGCCAACACCGTTCTGTTGATGCATTCCATTTTCAAACGTATTCATTTATGAACCAGTAGTTAGAAGTAGAAAAGTTCTAACAGAAACCACAAAGCTCATCTACAGCCACACCACACTGGATACGCCCAATCTCATCTGATCTTGGAAGCTAAGCAGTATTGGGCCTGGTTAGTACTTGGATGGGAGACCACCTGGGAATACAAGGTGCTGTAGATAATTTTATACTACCAACACCGTTCTGTTGATGCGTTCCATTTTAAAACGTATTCATTTATGAACCAGTAGTTAGAAGTAGAAAAGTTCTAACAGAAACCATAAAGCTTATCTACAGCCACACCACACTGGATACGCCCAATCTCGTCTGATCTTGGAAGCTAAGCAGTGTTTGGCCTGGTTAGTACTTGGATGGGAGACCACCTGGGAATACAAGGTGCTGTAGATATTTTTATACTACCAACACCGTTCTGTTGATGCATTCCATTTTCAAACGTATTCATTTATGAACCAGTAGTTAGTAGTAGAAAAGTTCTAACAGAAACCACAAAGCTCATCTACAGCCACACCAAACTGGATATGCCCAATCTCATCTGATCTTGGAAGCTAAGCAGTGTTGGGCCTGGTTAGTACTTGGATGGGAGACCACCTGGTAATACAAGGTGCTGTAGATATTTTTATACTGCCAACACCGTTCTGTTGATGCATTCCATTTTCAAACGTATTCATTTATGAACCAGTAGTTAGAAGTAGAAAAGTTCTAACAGAAACTACAAAGCTCATCTACAGCCACACCACACTGGATACGCCCAATCTCATCTGATCTTGGAAGCTAAGCAGTGTTGGGCCTGGTTAGTACTTGGATGGGAGACCACCTGGTAATACAAGGCGCTGTAGATGTTTTTATACTGCCAACACCGTTCTGTTGATGCATTCCATTTTCAAACGTATTCATTTATGAACCAGTAGTTAGAAGTAGAAAATTTCCTACAGAAACCGCAAATCTCATCTACAGCCACACCACACTGGATACGCCCAATCTCGTCTGATCTTGGAAGCTAAGCAGTGTAAGGCCTTGTTAGTACTTGGATGGGAGACCACCTGGGAATACAAGGTGCTGTAGATATTTTTATACTGCCAACACTGTTCTGTTGATGCATTCCATTTTCAAACGTATTCATTTATGAACCTGTAGTTAGAAGTAGAAAAGTTCTAACAGAAACCACAAAGCTCATCTACAGCAACACCACACTAGATACGCCCAATCTCGTCTGATCTTGGAAGCTAAGCAGTGTTGGGCTTTGTTAGTACTTGGATGGGAGACCACCTGGGAATACAAAGTGTTGTAGATATTTTTATACTGCCAACACCGTTCTGTTGATGCATTCCATTTTCAAACGTATTCATTTATGAACCAGTAGTTAGAAGTAGAAAAGTTCTAACAGAAACCACAAAACTCATCTACAGCAACACCACACTGGATACGCCCAATCTCATCTGATCTTGGAAGCTAAGCAGTGTTGGGCCTGGTTAGTACTTGGATGGGAGACCACCTGGGAATACAAAGTGCTGTAGATATTTTTATACTGCCAACACCGTTCTGTTGATGCATTCCATTTTCAAACGTATTCATTTATGAACCAGTAGTTAGAAGTAGAAAAGTTCTAACAGAAACCACAAAGCTCATCTACAGCCACACCACACTGGATACGCCCAATCTCATCTGATCTTGGAAGCTAAGCAGTGTTGGGCCTGGTTAGTACTCGGATGGGAGACCACCTGGGAATACAAGGTGCTGTAGATAATTTTATACTACCAACACCGTTCTGTTGATGCGTTCCATTTTAAAACGTATTCATTTATGAACCAGTAGTTAGAAGTAGAAAAGTTCTAACAGAAACCATAAAGCTTATCTACAGCCACACCACACTGGATACGCCCAATCTCGTCTGATCTTGGAAGCTAAGCAGTGTTTGGCCTGGTTAGTACTTGGATGGGAGACCACCTGGGAATACAAGGTGCTGTAGATATTTTTATACTACCAACACCGTTCTGTTGATGCATTCCATTTTCAAACGTATTCATTTTTGAACCAGTAGTTAGAAGTAGAAAAGTACTAACAGAAACCATAAAGCTCTTCTACAGCCACACCACACTGGATATGCCCAATCTCATCTGATCTTGGAAGCTAAGCAGTGTTGGGCCTGGTTAGTACTTGGATGGGAGACCACCTGGGAATACAAGGTGCTGTAGATAATTTTATACTGCCAACACCGTTCTGTTGATGCATTCCATTTTCAAACATATTCATTTATAAACCAGTAGTTAGAAGTAGAAAAGTTCTAACAGAAACCAGAAAGTTCATCTACAGCAGCACCACACTGGATACGCCCAATCTCATCTGATCTTGGAAGCTATGCAATGTTGGGCCTGGTTAGTACTTGGATGGGAGACCACCTGGGAATACAAGGTGCTGTAGATATTTTTATACTGCCAACACCGTTCTGTTGATGCATTCCATTTTCAAACGTATTCATTTATGAACCAGTAGTTAGAAGTAGAAAAGTTCTAACAGAAACCACAAAGCTCATCTACAGCCACACCACACTGGATACGCCCAATCTCATCTGATCTTGGAAGCTAAGCAGTGTTGGGCCTGGTTAGTACTTGGATGGGAGATCACCTGGGAATACAAAGTGCTGTAGATATTTTTATACTGCCAACACCGTTCTGTTGATGCATTCCATTTTCAAACGTATTCATTTATGAACCAGTAGTTAGAAGTAGAAAAGTTCTAACAGAAACCACAAAGCTCATATACAGCCACACCACACTGGATACGCCCAATCTCATCTGATCTTGTAAGCTAAGCAGTGTTGGGCCTGGTTAGTACTTGAATGGGAGACCACCTGGGAATACAAGGTGCTGTAGATATTTTTATACTACCAACACCGTTCTGTTGATGCATTCCATTTTAAAACGTATTCATTTATGAACCAGTAGTTAGAAGTAGAAAAGTTCTAACAGAAACCATAAAGCTTATCTACAGCCACACCACACTGGATACGCCCAATCTCATCTGATCTTGGAAGCTAAGCAGTGTTGGGCCTGGTTAGTACTTGGATGGGAGACCACCTGGGAATACAAGGTGCTGTAGATATTTTTATACTACCAACACCGTTCTGTTGATGCATTCCATTTTCAAACGTATTCATTTATGAACCAGTAGTTAGAAGTAGAAAAGTTCTAACAGAAACCACAAAGCTCATCTACAGCCACACCACACTGGATACGCCCAATCTCATCTGATATTGGAAGCTAAGCAGTGTTGGGCCTGGTTAGTACTTGGATGGGAGACCACCTAGTAATACAAGGTGCTGTAGATATTTTTATACTGCCAACACCGTTCTGTTGATGCATTCCATTTTCAAACGTATTCATTTATGAACCAGTAGTTAGAAGTAGAAAAGTTCTAACAGAAACCGCAAAGCTCATCTACAGCCACACCACACTGGATACGCCCAATCTCATCTGATCTTGGAAGCTAAGCAGTGTTGGGCCTTGTTAGTACTTGGATGGGAGACCACCTGGGAATACAAGGTGCTGTAGATATTTTTATACTGCCAACACTGTTCTGTTGATGCATTCCATTTTCAAACGTATTCATTTATGAACCAGTAGTTAGAAGTAGAAAAGTTCTAACAGAAACCACAAAGCTCATCTACAGCCACACCATACTGGATACGCCCAATCTCACCTGATCTTGGAAGCTAAGCAGTGTTGGGCTTGGTTAGTACTTGGATGGGAGACCACCTGGGAATACAAGGTGCTGTAGATATTTTTATACTGCCAACACCGTTCTGTTGATGCATTCCATTTTCAAACGTATTCATTTATGAACCAGTAGTTAGAAGTAGAAAAGTTCTAACAGAAACCACAAAGCTCATCTACAGCCACACCACACTGGATACGCCCAATCTCGTCTGATCTTGGAAGCTAAGCAGTGTTGGGCCTTGTTAGTACTTGGATGGGAGACCACCTGGGAATACAAGGTGCTGTAGATATTTTTATACTGCCAACACTGTTCTGTTGATGCATTCCATTTTCAAACGTTTTCATTTATGAACCAGTAGTTAGAAGTAGAAAAGTTCTAACAGAAACCACAAAGCTCATCTACAGCCACACCACACTGGATACGCCCAATCTCATCTGATCTTGGAAGCTAAGCAGTGTTGGGCCTGGTTAGTACTTGGATGGGAGACCACCTGGGAATACAAAGTGCTGTAGATATTTTTATACTGCCAACACCGTTCTGTTGATGCATTCCATTTTCAAACGTATTCATTTATGAACCAGTAGTTAGAAGTAGAAAAGTTCTAACAGAAACCAGAAAGTTCATCTACAGCAGCACCACACTGGATACGCCCAATCTCATCTGATCTTGGAAGCTAAGCAGTGTTGGGCCTGGTTAGTACTTGGATGGGAGACCACCTGGGAATACAAGGTGCTGTAGATATTTTATACTGCCAACACCGTTCTGTTGATGCATTCCATTTTCAAACGTCTTCATTTATGAACCAGTAGTTAGAAGTATAAAAGTTCTAACAGAAACCACAAAGCTCATCTACAGCCACACCACACTGGATACGCCCAATCTCATCTGATCTTGGAAGCTAAGCAGTGTTGGGCCTGGTTAGTACTTGGATGGGAGACCACCTGGGAATACAAAGTGCTGTAGATATTTTTATACTGCCAACACCGTTCTGTTGATGCATTCCATTTTCAAACGTATTCATTTATGAACCAGTAGTTAGAAGTAGAAAAGTTCTAACAGAAACCACAAAGCTCATCTACAGCCACACCACACTGGATACGCCCAATCTCATCTGATCTTGGAAGCTAAGCAGTATTGGGCCTGGTTAGTACTTGGATGGGAGACCACCTGGGAATACAAGGTGCTGTAGATAATTTTATACTACCAACACCGTTCTGTTGATGCGTTCCATTTTAAAACGTATTCATTTATGAACCAGTAGTTAGAAGTAGAAAAGTTCTAACAGAAACCATAAAGCTTATCTACAGCCACACCACACTGGATACGCCCAATCTCGTCTGATCTTGGAAGCTAAGCAGTGTTTGGCCTGGTTAGTACTTGGATGGGAGACCACCTGGGAATACAAGGTGCTGTAGATATTTTTATACTACCAACACCGTTCTGTTGATGCATTCCATTTTCAAACGTATTCATTTATGAACCAGTAGTTAGTAGTAGAAAAGTTCTAACAGAAACCACAAAGCTCATCTACAGCCACACCAAACTGGATATGCCCAATCTCATCTGATCTTGGAAGCTAAGCAGTGTTGGGCCTGGTTAGTACTTGGATGGGAGACCACCTGGGAATACAAGGTGCTGTAGATATTTTTATACTGCCAACACTGTTCTGTTGATGCATTCCATTTTCAAACGTATTCATTTATGAACCTGTAGTTAGAAGTAGAAAAGTTCTAACAGAAACCACAAAGCTCATCTACAGCAACACCACACTAGATACGCCCAATCTCGTCTGATCTTGGAAGCTAAGCAGTGTTGGGCCTTGTTAGTACTTGGATGGGAGACCACCTGGGAATACAAAGTGTTGTAGATATTTTTATACTGCCAACACCGTTCTGTTGATGCATTCCATTTTCAAACGTATTCATTTATGAACCAGTAGTTAGAAGTAGAAAAGTTCTAACAGAAACCACAAAACTCATCTACAGCAACACCACACTGGATACGCCCAATCTCATCTGATCTTGGAAGCTAAGCAGTGTTGGGCCTGGTTAGTACTTGGATGGGAGACCACCTGGGAATACAAAGTGCTGTAGATATTTTTATACTGCCAACACCGTTCTGTTGATGCATTCCATTTTCAAACGTATTCATTTATGAACCAGTAGTTAGAAGTAGAAAAGTTCTAACAGAAACCACAAAGCTCATCTACAGCCACACCACACTGGATACGCCCAATCTCATCTGATCTTGGAAGCTAAGCAGTGTTGGGCCTGGTTAGTACTCGGATGGGAGACCACCTGGGAATACAAGGTGCTGTAGATAATTTTATACTACCAACACCGTTCTGTTGATGCGTTCCATTTTAAAACGTATTCATTTATGAACCAGTAGTTAGAAGTAGAAAAGTTCTAACAGAAACCATAAAGCTTATCTACAGCCACACCACACTGGATACGCCCAATCTCGTCTGATCTTGGAAGCTAAGCAGTGTTTGGCCTGGTTAGTACTTGGATGGGAGACCACCTGGGAATACAAGGTGCTGTAGATATTTTTATACTACCAACACCGTTCTGTTGATGCATTCCATTTTCAAACGTATTCATTTTTGAACCAGTAGTTAGAAGTAGAAAAGTACTAACAGAAACCATAAAGCTCTTCTACAGCCACACCACACTGGATATGCCCAATCTCATCTGATCTTGGAAGCTAAGCAGTGTTGGGCCTGGTTAGTACTTGGATGGGAGACCACCTGGGAATACAAGGTGCTGTAGATAATTTTATACTGCCAACACCGTTCTGTTGATGCATTCCATTTTCAAACATATTCATTTATAAACCAGTAGTTAGAAGTAGAAAAGTTCTTACAGAAACCAGAAAGTTCATCTACAGCAGCACCACACTGGATACGCCCAATCTCATCTGATCTTGGAAGCTATGCAATGTTGGGCCTGGTTAGTACTTGGATGGGAGACCACCTGGGAATACAAGGTGCTGTAGATATTTTTATACTGCCAACACCGTTCTGTTGATGCATTCCATTTTCAAACGTATTCATTTATGAACCAGTAGTTAGAAGTAGAAAAGTTCTAACAGAAACCACAAAGCTCATCTACAGCCACACCACACTGGATACGCCCAATCTCATCTGATCTTGGAAGCTAAGCAGTGTTGGGCCTGGTTAGTACTTGGATGGGAGATCACCTGGGAATACAAAGTGCTGTAGATATTTTTATACTGCCAACACCGTTCTGTTGATGCATTCCATTTTCAAACGTATTCATTTATGAACCAGTAGTTAGAAGTAGAAAAGTTCTAACAGAAACCACAAAGCTCATATACAGCCACACCACACTGGATACGCCCAATCTCATCTGATCTTGGAAGCTAAGCAGTGTTGGGCCTGGTTAGTACTTGAATGGGAGACCACCTGGGAATACAAGGTGCTGTAGATATTTTTATACTACCAACACCGTTCTGTTGATGCATTCCATTTTAAAACGTATTCATTTATGAACCAGTAGTTAGAAGTAGAAAAGTTCTAACAGAAACCATAAAGCTTATCTACAGCCACACCACACTGGATACGCCCAATCTCATCTGATCTTGGAAGCTAAGCAGTGTTGGGCCTGGTTAGTACTTGGATGGGAGACCACCTGGGAATACAAGGTGCTGTAGATATTTTTATACTACCAACACCGTTCTGTTGATGCATTCCATTTTCAAACGTATTCATTTATGAACCAGTAGTTAGAAGTAGAAAAGTTCTAACAGAAACCACAAAGCTCATCTACAGCCACACCACACTGGATACGCCCAATCTCATCTGATATTGGAAGCTAAGCAGTGTTGGGCCTGGTTAGTACTTGGATGGGAGACCACCTAGTAATACAAGGTGCTGTAGATATTTTTATACTGCCAACACCGTTCTGTTGATGCATTCCATTTTCAAACGTATTCATTTATGAACCAGTAGTTAGAAGTAGAAAAGTTCTAACAGAAACCGCAAAGCTCATCTACAGCCACACCACACTGGATACGCCCAATCTCATCTGATCTTGGAAGCTAAGCAGTGTTGGGCCTTGTTAGTACTTGGATGGGAGACCACCTGGGAATACAAGGTGCTGTAGATATTTTTATACTGCCAACACTGTTCTGTTGATGCATTCCATTTTCAAACGTATTCATTTATGAACCAGTAGTTAGAAGTAGAAAAGTTCTAACAGAAACCACAAAGCTCATCTACAGCCACACCATACTGGATACGCCCAATCTCACCTGATCTTGGAAGCTAAGCAGTGTTGGGCTTGGTTAGTACTTGGATGGGAGACCACCTGGGAATACAAGGTGCTGTAGATATTTTTATACTGCCAACACCGTTCTGTTGATGCATTCCATTTTCAAACGTATTCATTTATGAACCAGTAGTTAGAAGTAGAAAAGTTCTAACAGAAACCACAAAGCTCATCTACAGCCACACCACACTGGATACGCCCAATCTCGTCTGATCTTGGAAGCTAAGCAGTGTTGGGCCTTGTTAGTACTTGGATGGGAGACCACCTGGGAATACAAGGTGCTGTAGATATTTTTATACTGCCAACACTGTTCTGTTGATGCATTCCATTTTCAAACGTTTTCATTTATGAACCAGTAGTTAGAAGTAGAAAAGTTCTAACAGAAACCACAAAACTCATCTACAGCCACACCACACTGGATACGCCCAATCTCATCTGATCTTGGAAGCTAAGCAGTGTTGGGCCTGGTTAGTACTTGGATGGGAGACCACCTGGGAATACAAAGTGCTGTAGATATTTTTATACTGCCAACACCGTTCTGTTGATGCATTCCATTTTCAAACGTATTCATTTATGAACCAGTAGTTAGAAGTAGAAAAGTTCTAACAGAAACCAGAAAGTTCATCTACAGCAGCACCACACTGGATACGCCCAATCTCATCTGATCTTGGAAGCTAAGCAGTGTTGGGCCTGGTTAGTACTTGGATGGGAGACCACCTGGGAATACAAGGTGCTGTAGATATTTTATACTGCCAACACCGTTCTGTTGATGCATTCCATTTTCAAACGTGTTCATTTATGAACCAGTAGTTAGAAGTATAAAAGTTCTAACAGAAACCACAAAGCTCATCTACAGCCACACCACACTGGATACGCCCAATCTCATCTGATCTTGGAAGCTAAGCAGTGTTGGGCCTGGTTAGTACTTGGATGGGAGACCACCTGGGAATACAAAGTGCTGTAGATATTTTTATACTGCCAACACCGTTCTGTTGATGCATTCCATTTTCAAACGTATTAATTTATGAACCAGTAGTTAGAAGTAGAAAAGTTCTAACAGAAACCAGAAAGTTCATCTACAGCAGCACCACACTGGATACGCCCAATCTCATCTGATCTTGGAAGCTAAGCAGTGTTGGGCCTGGTTAGTACTTGGATGGGAGACCACCTGGGAATACAAGGTGCTGTAGATATTTTATACTGCCAACACCGTTCTGTTGATGCATTCCATTTTCAAACGTATTCATTTATGAACCAGTAGTTAGAAGTATAAAAGTTCTAACAGAAACCACAAAGCTCATCTACAGCCACACCATACTGGATACGCCCAATCTCATCTGATCTTGGAAGCTAAGCAGTGTTGGGCCTGGTTAGTACTTGGATGGGAGACCACCTGGGAATACAAAGTGCTGTAGATATTTTTATACTGCCAACACCGTTCTGTTGATGCATTCCATTTTCAAACGTATTCATTTATGAACCAGTAGTTAGAAGTAGAAAAGTTCTAACAGAAACCACAAAGCTCATCTACAGCCACACCACTCTGGATACGCCCAATTTCATCTGATCTTGGAAGCTAAGCAGTGTTGGTCCTGGTTAGTACTTGGATGGGAGACCACCTGGGAATACAAGGTGCTGTAGATATTTTTATACTACCAACACCGTTCTGTTGATGCATTCCATTTTAAAACGTATTCATTTATGAACCAGTAGTTAGAAGTAGAAAAGTTCTAACAGAAACAATAAAGCTAATCTACAGCCACACCACACTGGATACGCCCAATCTCATCTGATCTTGGAAGCTAAGCAGTGTTGGGCCTGGTTAGTACTTGGATGGGAGACCACCTGGGAATACAAGGTGCTGTAGATATTTTTATACTACCAACACCGTTCTGTTGATGCATTCCATTTTCAAACGTATTCATTTATGAACCAGTAGTTAGAAGTAGAAAAGTACTAACAGAAACCATAAAGCTCTTCTACAGCCACACCACACTGGATATGCCCAATCTCATCTGATCTTGGAAGCTAAGCAGTGTTGGGCCTGGTTAGTACTTGGATGGGAGACCACCTGGGAATACAAGGTGCTGTAGATAATTTTATACTGCCAACACCGTTCTGTTGATGCATTCCATTTTAAAACGTATTCATTTATGAACCAGTAGTTAGAAGTAGAAAAGTTCTAACAGAAACCAGAAAGTTCATCTACAGCAGCACCACACTGGATATGCCCAATCTCATCTGATCTTGAAAGCTAAGCAGTGTTGGACCTGGTTAGTACTTGGATGGGAGTCCACCTGGGAATACAAGGTGCTGTAGATAATTTTATACTGCCAACACCGTTCTGTTGATGCATTCCATTTTAAAACGTATTCATTTATGAACCAGTAGTTAGAAGTAGAAAAGTTCTAACAGAAACCACAAAGTTTATCTACAGCCACACCACATTGGATACGCCCAATCTCATCTGATCTTGGAAACTAAGCAGTGTTTGGCCTGGTTAGTACTTGGATGGGAGACCACCTGGGAATACAAGGTGCTGTAGATATTTTTATACTGCCAACACCGTTCTGTTGATGCATTCCATTTTCAAACGTATTCATTTATGAACCAGTAGTTAGTAGTAGAAAAGTTCTAACAGAAACCACAAAGCTCATCTACAGCCACACCACACTGGGTACGCCCAATCTCATCTGATCTTGGAAGCTAAGCAGTGTTGGGCCTTGTTAGTACTTGGATGGGAGACCACCTGGGAATACAAGGTGCTGTAGATATTTTTATACTGCCAACACCGTTCTGTTGAAGCATTCCATTTTCAAACGTATTCATTTATGAACCAGTAGTTAGAAGTAGAAAAGTTCTAACAGAAACCACAAAGCTCATCTACAGCCACACCACACTGGATACGCCCAATCTCATCTGATCTTGGAAGCTAAGCAGTGTTGGGCCTGGTTAGTACTTGGATGGGAGA